>NC_088913.1:51037685-51339537 GCF_963576675.1 Euphorbia lathyris
CGTCGTCGGAAGGGGAGAAGTCGCCGAAAAACGGGAGAAAGAAGCGGCGGAAGGATGGGCTATCAAGAAAGGAAGTGTTGATGTCGGTGGTCGGAGTTGGAGTTGGGTCGTCCATGAGTTGGAGATTTTGAGAATGGCAGTGAGGGCAAAGGGGAGGAAAAGGGTCAGAAGTGGCGGCGGAGGAGAGGAGGTGAACGCTCATGTCACATTCGGGGCACCAAAATGTTTGGTTGGATGACATTTTTGTGCTCTTCTGCTCCTCCACTACAAACTCCCAAAGCGCTCAACTTTTTTATAGTTGGTTGGATTAGTTTGAAGTTAAAGGCTAAGGAAGGTGGGCTCCATTTCTTTTTATATATGATGTGGGGTCTGTCGGTTTGGCCTCATCTGTCGTATTGTCTCTCTTCCTTCACAGAAGTAGACTTGTCTCCTTATCATCTTTATTATTTGGTTACTGAAAACATCCAGCCCTCATATGTTAGTTCATCAATCTTAGTTTCTGCTGATGAACTCTGGACTAGGGTTTCTCTGCTACATTGAAAGGATCTCATTTTGGTGGCTCATCAATGTTGATTTCTTCCCCCCATTTCCAAAGGTTGGATCTTTTATCTTTCAATCATTGTTTCTGCTTTCATTTCATATTCTATGATCCTCATCTTTCTTATATGGCTTTTGGCCTTTAAAACCCTTCTTTACACTAGTAGTGTGAGCCATCCAAATGTGGGCTTCTTGAGTGCTTGTCATCCAAATGTTTGCTCTTATACTCCAATATTTGTTCCTCATAATACTTCTTCCTTTCCTTGTCATCCAAATGGTAAATGACATATCTGCAGAGTAGGATCTTGTTATAAGATCATAGTTAATTTCACCAGTCTTGGATTATGAGCTAGCATTTTGTTTTTCCCAAAGTGAGAAGTGGCCTGAATTTTACCAGGACAATAATGAAATATGAACGGAGATCAGATCAAAATAGGATGAGAAGCGCAAGGTTCCTATTAGGACATAAGGGGATTGAATAATAGGCTTCTAAAGTATATTGTTATTGGATTCTCCCTTCATTGAGGCACCTAGGTGCTTGACATAGAGAATGCGCAATTTTCTGACTTTTTCTGGAAATTTGAATTGCTGCTTTTCAAAGGGAAGTATGAAACTTAAATAATTGGAGGATTTTGGAAAGAGAATATATAATTTAAGGAAATACCATCATAAATATTGTTTTTCTTAAAAAAAACAAGTAGATATATTCTAGTTCCAAAACAGATTAACCATCTTTGATGGTTATAATGGTCTATGGTAATTGATTTTGTTCATAACATTAAACATTCATGGTCATGCTTTCTTAGCTGGACACTGGGGGTTTTATTCAGGTGTACAGGTGCTAATTAGATGTAAATTTGATTGTGACTAGGGTAGAGTTGTTTTAGAATTCTTCTGGATAATGAAGTCCTGGAGACATATTGCCCTTTGCTTAACTTGGTGACTGCTGTCCAAAAAATAAAAGGTTTCTGAATTATGGACTGTATATCAAGATTAACATGTTTATAGAAAGTTAATGCTAGGCTTAACTTCGGAATGGCTTGCTGCTTGTATCTATGGGAAGGGTGTTACGGTCTTGGATCATTCTCCTACTTGTTTGAATCATTTAATGTTGATGACTTGTGGGTGTTGTGAGGAGCAGGGAGGTGAACCTTGGTATAGGCCGAGTTGTTTGTTCTGCTGTTCTTTTCCAGTTTTCTGTTGTTTTTGTTTTGTTTTGGTGGATAGACTTTTGGTGTTAAATTAGAGGTTTGGACCACTTTTAGAGTTTTGACTAGTCAAAACCTCTAACAGTGATTTTTGGTGAAAAACGGTTTGAGAAAGCGGATTTTTCAAAGTGGGCATAGTTCTTTTCTTAACTTAAAAAAACTGAAAGCCAACTGTTTTGGAAAGAATACATGCAATGTTAGTGGAGACGCTAAAGATACAGACTTTGGCAAGGCAAATGCAGTTTTAAAAGAAACAGAAAATATAAGGGGGGGAAAAAGGAACCTCTAGCTTTATAAGTAAAAAGAAAGATTGCTTGGAAACGAGTTTCTGGAGAAGATCAAAGCAATAAGTTCAAGGCTTATTTTTTAGATTGATAATATAGATTTTCTTTTTAGTTTTGTTGTTTTTGTTTTCTTTTTGGATTTTCAGACTTGAAAATGATCATCAATAGTTATGTGATTCTATATTTATTTCATGAAAATTCAATTTTATTTTTGTTTTATGTTTGTGTCCTGTCTTAATTTTGAAGTAATGCCGGACTTCATGAAGGTGAGAGCCTAGCACCTAAGGCGATTTGTGGTCCCATTGCCTTAAGGTCCCATATCAAGTAAGCTTTTCGAGGGTGATGATGGATTTCTATGATAGAAGTGAAAATCTTGCATGAGTTGAATGAAGGTCAAATATGTGAAGTTATAGATTTTGCTTGCTGTAGGAATTTACTCTTGAAGATTGATCTTGATTAATTAATCTGATATTTCTGAGGTTAGCCTAGTTGAATCAGCGTACGTATGTTGCGAAGTGATTTATAATGCTAGGCCCACTGTTGCTTTTTGCTTAAAATTAGAACTTCACTGGTTGCTGGCTAGTTGTATATTTCTTTTTGTACGTGTAATGTCGTGCAAGAAGCACTTGTGGGATAGATGTCTTATATGCATAAGGGAATGGAAATGTTTTAGAAAATTATAATCTTAATCAGACACTCTATTCATGAAATATCCTATTGTCTAAACCAGATGTTCTGGCCTAAAGGTTCGGATCTACCTGCAAAACAGAGAGAAGCCTCTAGTTCTCGCTTATGAAAACTAGCATTGCATTCGCTTAAAGTATGTAAACAAATATCCCTTAAAGTATGTAAACAAATTAACGTAACCATACCTTGGAAGCCACAAAAGCAGTCCTATTTAGAATAGAACCGACCTTGTTGTTTCCTATTCAAGAAAGGATGCTAATTAGGGTAGGAGTCTCCCATATAGAAGTAAAGCATGTTTTGGTGGAATCCAGAGACGCATCGCTAAAAATTTTATGGAAATTGTATACAAGTTTTTATTTTTTTATTTTTATGTAAAAGCACAAAAAAAAAAATCAATTTTGCACCCATAAATCACGAGAGACCATCATAAGCACCCCTGTCATTGAATCCTGGATCCGTCACTGGTGGAATCCTATTTAGAATAGGTTTGTAAGATCCTTGTATAGGTCAAAAGCTTCTATGAAAACCCACGTCATTCCTTTGGGTAAAAAAGTTCGGTTTGAGCTTATAGGCTAAACCAGATGATAACGTCTTAGTATGTTATCATCTATTGTTGCTGCTGTAATTCTAACTGCTGATTTTAAACAGGCTCATCAGTGAAGGATGTAAGTTGGTATGAAGTGGCTCAGTAGAACCTACACTTAGGTTTCAAATGATGAGATTGCTAAAATAGTTGACACTAATGATGAATGATTTACTGTTCGAACTGGTATCACAATCGGTGAGTTATCACAGGTTAGCACTCACTCGCAACCATATTTTAGGGTCTGCTTAGATGGGGGTTAGAGGAGGTTCATTAAAGGGAGGTTATTTTCCTAACCTTGCTTGGGAAGGAGTTTAAATTGAGGTTATTTTTCTAACCTTACTTGGGAAGGAGTTTAAGTTTAAATGAAGGTTAAATGAGGGTTAAATGTAGGTTCAAAAACCTTGAAATAACCTCAATTTCAGTCCCACCAAATTGGTGGGATCTGGAGGTTCTCTAAATAATCTCCCCTCCCCTTCCCTTCCCCTTCCCTCCCCTCCCTTTAATGAACCTTGTGAAACTCCCTTAGCTGGAGTTTGATGAAAACAAACTAGTGAGACACCCTAGAGGGTCTTTGCCGGAGAAAACAGGCAATTCAATCTTCTTAGCAACTAGGTGAGGCTCGTCTCACCATGCCCTTTAGTAGTTTAGTTTCCATCTAGAGGGTGAGTTTTGTTTCTCAAGTAGAGTATGCAAGCAATATAACTTAAGACTTCAAAAACTTAGTGTATACTTGTTTTGTGATGGAGATTTTAAAAGTGGAAGCTGACACAATATGAGAAATCCTCTATATTGAACAAAAACAATGTCTAAGGTAGAAGCAAAGGCTGTAACATGTAGTGTCATTTAACATAGCATGAAAGCATGAGTGAATTACAACAAAAATGCAAATGCACAGTGCAGTAATGAGAATGGTTGAAGGTATGTAAAATACTGTCATGTCTTCATATATGTCAAGAAGAGGGGGATCATTTTTTTAGTGTTCATTGACATGGTATAAGCATTATTTTGGTGCAGCCTTATGATTCGATTCTGCAGGTAAAGTAAGTGAACTTGTGTCTGATGATGATGGATTTATTGGTTCCTCTTCTATTTTGGTGAGTAATAGAGTAATATTGTCAATTTCATTGAATATCATAATATCACCCCACCCCAGGATTCAAATCTATCTCAAATAACCAATGTTCCATTTGCACACTAGGCCGTGTCAAGTCAATGTATAAAACCAAATAAATGATAAGTTGATCTTTATTCAGAATTATAAACTTTTACAATACAGAACGCATAATTAATGACCTCTAAAATTGAACAATTTGTGTCAAAACAGAGCACATTTGGACCCATCAGTAATATACATGTAGTAATTTATTGGAATTAAAGCAAGCAGAGAAAGCAAATACCGAAAAGAGAGAATTTTATTGAAGTGGAAAACATTAGATGTTAACACTGAGACTGATGAAGCTTAGAAGCTTCGAGATCTGCAGCTTGCCTAAGAAAACTGTGGCTATTATCCTCAAGAATCATCTGAATTGGACTGGAGCCCAATCCATCAGCAATGGCCATCAAAATGTTCTTAATTTCCCCCTTAAACTCATCAGCATCAATGGTGCCGCTCTTATCGCAATCAAATTTCTCAAATATGGAGTCGTACAATTGAGTGAGCTGGTCCGGTGTGGTAGCCACATCGATTCCGAAATGAGATTCGATCAGACGAAAAGACTCGAATGCTTTTCGAAGCTCAGTTCGGGATAATACTCCATCGTTGTTCAGATCTAGCCTGGTGAACGACTCATCCACACTTTTGTTGAAATGAGTTTCATCATTAACGAAGTCACGGACGGTTGATCCATCTATTACCACCACTCCCATCTTTTCTTATTCTTGAAACCGGGAAGAGATCGATAAAGATGAGGAAGATGTACAGTGCAATGCTGGGTGGGGGTGATATGATATGATATGAGTGAGCATAAATACGCGTGGCGTAATGTGGTGGTTACAGATGTTATGTTAGTTAATTTATTTTTAAAAAGAAAACATAAAGGCTTAATACATTTGCTATCTGAACTTGTCCAAAAACTTGATTGGTCTTCTAAACTTTCTAAATGTTCCGATAGAATACTTAACTTGCATAAAATATTCAGTTAACCCTTCAAACTTACATAAAATGTAATCAATTGATCACTCAGTCGTAAAAAAGTAAGCTAAATGCGGAAGATGTATCCACGCATCTTAGAATGTTATTACATAATTAAAAAATAAATAAAAAAAATGAAGTTATTGCTTTCTCAACTATACAACTTGTCTTCTCTAATATTAGACTGTATACCCCGATTTTGGTCGTTTTATTTTTTTTTTGAAGATTCTTGCAATATATCTTCTGCATTTAACTTATTTTTTTTAACAGCCGAGTGATCAATTGATTACAGTTTACGCAAGTTCAGGGGCTAACTGAGTATTTTATACAAGTTGAGGGGTTGTCGGAACACTTTGAAAGCTCAGGGGGCCAGTCAAACTTTTTGTACAAGTTCAGGAGATAAATGATATATTAAGCCAAACATAAATAGAGGATGAAGTTTTGTTTCTCTCACAACAGCAACTCATTTTTCGACTGGACTGTGCTTAGATAATGATGTAAATACCGGTTAAATTATATGTGTGGTGTAAAAAGTTTGCATCATTTCACTTTGTGTATCACTTCATTTCTATGTACTAAAATATATAATTTCATAGGTAATTTATCACTATATTGTACAATATGTAAAAATAACTTATCAACTCACATCAACCTATCACATCTCTTAAAAAAAAAGGAATCATCATCTTCTTTCACCTTATATCTCTATAATTAATTTCTCTCTATGTTTTTGTTTCCAACATCTCCTCTCTCTTTCTCTTATTCTTTTTTACTCTCTCTCTTTCTCATCTCTCTCTCTAACTCTTTGTTTCTCTCTTCCTCCCTCTCTCTCTAGCAATTATTTCCAATCTAATTTGTTAACTTGAAAGTACAAACATGTGAAGGAAAGAAAGAGGTAATTAACGATAGAAAAATGGGTGGAAGTTTTAACAGAGACAATTGGAAGCTATTTGAGAAACAATTGGGAGCTACTTGAGAAACGGGAAATTCTTATACTAATGATCTAGGGCTCTTTTTATTATCTGAATCAGCTATTGACAATGGTTATCGCCATGGTTTTTAAAACTGAACTAGATCGGCTGGTTGAACCGATTCAACCGGGAATTTGCCAAGGTTCCAGTTCGGTTATAGCATTTTGGGTGCATTGCTAATGACCCCATCCAAACCGGGTGAAACCAGCAAACCGGTCTCATCCGGGTTCAATTAAAAAAATTATGAGTCAAAAAATCCCAAAAGAAACTATGAATAAGCCCAACTTATGTTATGTCAGCATTTATTTCCCGGTTATCTTATAGGTCCAGCTTTTTCTTGGTAAACCACATTACCATCTGAATCTATCGAGGATTTGGGGGGGGGGGTGGATGGAAAGGCTTTTCCACACCTTATTTTATAAAATCGAACCCGATATGTGTGTTGTTGAATTATCATGCATGGTACAATGCCAATGTGAGCCAGTAGAAAATTTCATTAATAGATTTAAAAAGATGAGGCATCATTGTCGAGTCAATATTCCACAAAGTGAATTTGTGAAAATAGCGCAAATAGGTTTAGAATTTGAGAATCACTAAACATTCTAATGCATTGACTTTCCCGATTATTGTGAGCTTATGGCGAAAGTGTCAAAGTACGAGGAGCTCATGAGAGAAGATCATCATCGGAAAAACAATACGGTGGGAAGTTATCATCCTATTTCTTAAATGAAGAATTCATCACCCTACCCCATGGACACGTAATTCCATCCAAGGAAGAGCTACTCGGAAAGGATTACTGTAAGTATCACGATACTTGGAGCTATAATAATCAGTCATGTTTTGGTTTTAGAAATGCTATGTACGATAGGGTCAATAGAGGGGTTCTCATATTTCCAGAAAAAAAAAGCATGTTAATCGACGATGACCCTTTTCTCGGCGGTTGCAATGATAACTCTACTTCTCTAGAGTTGGGCAATAAGGAAAAACGTTTTCCCAATCCAAAAACATGACAGCTTCGAGTTCCAAAAAAATCCAGTTCAATGGTGAAGCATGAGGAGAAGCCAATGAAAAATTGTACGTAAAAAAATAAAACCAAAACATATCGGTAACCATGTTCGTAACTACACCGACTATAATTCCAACCAACCAATGGCAAGTCAATAGACACAAAAAATTCCAAAGACTCTTTAAAAAAAGCAAAAAGAGAATTAGAAAAGGAGAGGCTGAAAAAAGAAAGAAAAGTGAAATTGATTTGTAGTTTTGATTCTAGCGCCATTTTTACAAGAAAAATAAAGAGAACAATGTTCAAACCTAAGTTGAAGATTTTATAATCCAAATCAGATGTGCGTCAATCACTTTAATTTTGCTTTTTGATTTTATAGGCAAAATTCAAAACAAGAAGATGTACAACATCGATGAGGAACAAAGTGGTGTAACGATTAAGGCGTCAACAGAGGATCATATAAGAAGGGTTATTTTGATAAACCGAAACCAAAAATGACTTGCCATATCAAGCCATTATATGTCAAGGCGCATATGGATGGAAAACCAATTTCAAGAGTGCTTATTGATGATGGATCAGTCGTTAATATAATGCTAATGAAAATGGTGTTAGCCCTTGGAAAAATGGAATACGATAGCATTTCATCGGAAGTGTTAGTCTTGGTATTTACAAGAAAAATTACAAAAACTTACAGAGTCTTACGAGTAGAGCTTACCCCCGGTATTCATACTAAGATGGTTGCATTATTTTTGGTAAATTCAACAACGAATTACCAAGCACTTCTTGGGCAAGATTGGCTTTGTCATCCCAGCACCAACTTTTGTTGATTTGGAAATGGAATGTCATCGAAGTCATATGGGATGGCGATAAAACTTTTGAGACATGTGTTGGTCCCGTATAACGTGACAAGATTAGTTCCAAGGGGGGAATAGGAACTAACTAAAATTTTGTCCGTTAAGGCTGACTTCTTTTCTTAAGAAAAGGTTTACACAGCGGCGCTAAGTAGTTTTAAGACACAAGCTTAGTCAACTGGTGACTAAGACTGTTTCTTTCTTTAAGTCAGGAGATAGCACTTTGAGTCTATTCCTGAACTCAGCTTCTTAGTGCACTCAACTCAGCGTGAGTTCGTTACTTAGTCAGTTTTATAGCAAGCAATATATAAAGGAGTTTAAGGGTTAGAAATATGTTACTCAGCAGACATATCCTGGTTCGGCCTCTCCACCTACGTCTAGTGCCCGGAACGCGTTCCGAGCTTTTTGAATTCTCTACTGAGCTCTTTAAAGGTAGAGCACGAAACCTTTTACAATAGAAGCTGAGTATACAAGAGTACCTTCCTCTATACCTCCACTCACTCCTATAACTACCGCTGAGTACTATAACCGAGTACTCAGCTTCTCCTTTCTATTCTTCTAGAAATGATAAAGTGTTTGTCCTAAACAACAATTGCTAAGACACTTTGGATGAATGAAATCACTCTAGACTTTTACACAATGATTGGAAATTGGTGTAAGATTTTGCTTTGCTTTTCTCACATAACTTCAAGTATGAATTTGGTCAGCGTTTCGACTAATTGAAGATCTGCATTGAATGAAGCAATTGAGAGGCCTTTATATAGTGACACTTCAAGCACCGGTAATTTCGAATTTCGAAATAACCATTGGAGGCTAACGGCTTCCTGTCATTGTCACTCAAGACGTGCTCAGTGTCGTTGGCCAATGAGATTCTTGCATCTTCTGTCTACGGCAGTGCTCAGCAGCTTTTCGTCAGATAAACAGAATGTTTCGACATTTATGGCAAAGTCTTCCAGACAGCTTCCTGCGCCTTCTGAACTTTACCCAAAGTAGAAATACTTTGTCTATAAGTTAGTTCTGTTCTGTCGCTGACCTGACTGCATTGTCGCTTAACTCAGCAGCTTCCTTTTGAAGCTTTTGTTAGAAGGCTTCTCGATCCTTCTTCATGCTGAGTCGTCATTTCACTTGATACGACTGCATTTTATCTTCTTGGGCCATGAGGTCTTGATCTGTTGACTTGGGCTTGACTTACACTTATGGACCTTTAGCCTTTTTATCTTAGAGGAAATTACATCTTAAATCAATTTTAAACTTTTTTTTACAAGTTTATAACTCATTTTTCTGTAATTTATCATCTCATGTTTTAAATTAATAACATATCAGAATATCAACTTTTATTTTTACTTTTGTCATAATATTCAGTTATCATTTAATATTTTCATTTATTTTAATTATTTATTTTTTAAACTCAAAATGTGTTCACGTTTCCACCTTTTTATGCGTGTTGAACTTCCATCTTCCATTTTTTACTTGAATTTCGTTTAGGTAGTTTAATGTTCACTGCAAACTGTTTTTATCTGAATAAGGGATAAATTACACCCATGGCCACTGAACTTTACTTATTTTCACATTATGGCCACCGAACTTCATTTCTTTCCGGTATGGCCACTGAACTTTACATGTTTTAACACCGGTGGTCACTTAACACCTCAAAACGACCATTGACGGCTAAAAATAAAAAATCCAAAGCGTTAAAGATATTTTAAGGAACTTTAATTCTTGAAAATTTTCGTTTTGAGGTCATTTAGATGTTGTTTGGTTAGGAGAGAGAAAGTGGATTTTTAGAGAGAGAAAGCTCCAGAAAATGTGATTTTCTAAAATAAAAAAATGTTATTTCATGGTAAATGTCGTTCTGAACAACTTTAATTCTTGAATATTTTCATTTTGAGGTCGTTAACGACCACTAACGGTCATTTTGAGAAGTTAGTTAAAATTGAATGGCCACCGGTGTTAAAAAGTGTAAAGTTGAGTGGTCATACCGGGAAGAAATGAAATTGAGTAGCCATAATGTGAAAATGGGTAAAGTTCAGTGGTCATGGGTGTAATTTACCCTCTGAATAAGTGGAATAGAAATAATTGTTTAATGTTCACTACAAACTTGTAAAAAATGTAACATCAGGACAACAAAACTCTCCTAGTGCTGATAGAAACATTGACATTCAGATTGAAATTTAACCCTGGCAAGATCAAAATTGAAAATGGTTAACACATTCATTTGCTATTGAAGTTCACTATCGTTTAAATTATTCCAAAATAAAATTCAAACGATGAATGCTTCAAAAAAATGAAAAGTAGGATGGAAGATATACATTAATTTATCACCAATGATTTCTTTTTATTGAAGTAGAACATCAGCCTTGCTTTAATTTTTTATTCACATTTTTGCAGAAAAACTGAGTAACTCCAAAATATAAAATAGTCCAGACTCAATTTCTTTCAACAAACTTGATTCAGACTTAGATATTCACCTTCATCCATAGAGTTTTGCTCTTATAGACAACTCTTTTTTTGAAATTTATGTATTTGAGAATCATGGAATGTCTTAAATTGCAAATATAGAAGGACTTCAAACTTTGACAACCATGTTCTTGGTGAATGTGGTGAATGAAAATCTATGATTTGGGAGTGGAAGAGTGTTTATCAACCATGAATTACATCCATAATGACTGGTTTTCCAGTGCACGGTTATTTTCAACTATTAATTTTTTTTTTTGGAAAAAGTATTAATTATTTTCATTAAAAAAAATACACAGAACAGATATGCCGGTTTGTATGATAAAAACAGTTTTTTTTTAAGTTTATGACATTTTAAGAATTTCTTTTTGAATTTTAAGATAACTGTAAATAGTTAAATAAAATCTGAGTAACATGTAACTAACCCTTTATCTTAATGTCATATAAATCAATAAACTCAACATTGAACAAACACATTAGTGTGAATAAATCAAAGCATTTAAATTTAATGTGTTAGAATATTTTTTATCATTTACTTAAATAATTTTGTCAAATCAAAATCATGTGGAAAGGTGTTTCAACAAACTCCCCCATTTTGATGTTGACAAAAATATTCAGTGAAGAACTCAGTGTTGAGCTTCCCCATGATAGTTGACCTGATATTACTCAAGATACTCCCCCGTAAGGGTTGAGCTACTGACTTAGTTTTACTTTAAACATTTCAAGGTTTAATCAAGTAAGTCTAAGGTCAGTTTTCAGAAATAGGTCAGCTCATGGAACATATTCTTTTTAACTCAGTTTATGCGGAAGATTTAGATATCAAAGACCGCTGAGTATATCTTTGTTCAATGTGTTTTAGTTAAGAAGACATATAAAAGAGGTCAAATTATAGATCAACACAGCAGACAGTCATAAAGCAATGTAGACAATTAACACAGTTGATTTAATGAAGATATGTTAACTATTCAGCATAAAACATAAGTAAGCATCACATAAATTTAGTCAGTTTTGAAAAAGGTAGATGCATGCATAGTTTTGTATTAAGGGTCAGCACAACAAAATACATAAGGGAAAGACTACAAGTTTAACGAAACTAAATCTAGCAATCCTAGTCAAGCTATTTTTTCTTGTAGTTAATTTGGACATCATGCTCTTTAGCTTTTCCCTTCCCCTTGGATTTCTGCTGACTTCCTGATGCTTCTCCTGATTGTTGAGTTCTTTGAGCTTGTTCTTTCTCCCCCGTTTTGTCAGCATCGGGAGGAGGAGGAATGAAAGTGTCGTTGATGGCAGCATGAGTTAATCTTGCAGAGAATGCCTTAAGCCTACGCGTGCTTTCATTTATGCCATCAAAAACAGGAACACCATCATCCAAGATAGAACGTGGAACCCTGATAGTCGAGGCACTGAGCATACTCAGGATGTATTCTTGAGACCTCCCAACCCAGGTTATACTGTCAGTCAGCATGGCATAGGCTTGATGAAACATCTTTAGCCAAACCGAGTCATAATACTGACGTTGAACATTTGAGTGGCGCACATGGTTGAAAGTGACTCAAGAGTACTTCAGAATTTCATTCGTCTTGAGTTGGTCAGTTTCCATCTCTTCCTTACTCAAGTTGAGTAGACGGACAGCCTCACTGATTTGCTCAATGGAGCATTGGGAGGAGGAAGAGAGTTGCTCATTGGTTCTGGCTTGCTCAGTGTGAAGCTGGTTGAAGAGTTGATGAACTTCAGCAGAAGTTGCATACATTGTGTTCGCAGCTGACAGATTATGAAGTTGACCTTGAAGAGAGTTCATGTGATTGACCATTGTCAACTGGAGTTCGGCTAGCTTTGTTATTGATTCCTGTCTGGGCTGTTGAGACTAAAGTGAAGTCATGACACTCAGAAGATCCTTAAGACCTTTGATTTCTGTGAGAAGCTGAATGACAGACGAAAACTGAGTTGGCTCAATAGGAACTAACCCAGCGGCATCGGCGTTGGTTTGATGGATGTCCTAGAGTAGAGCTTGAGCTTAGTCAATGATTCTTCGACCAGACTCAGAGGCATTCAGATAAGAGTAGGATCCATCATTATTTGGCTCAGTTTTCGGAGTACGAGTAGAACCGGATGGTGGAGGTGTTTGGTTCTGCTCAATATTAGAAGTGCCAGCATGATCAGCGGCTGGTCTTGAGTTGATATTTCCAGCAGGAGCTGACTGGTTGATATTCTGCACTTGTGTTTGTGGAAGAGGATGATCGATAGAATTATCTACTTGCTCAGAGTCAGGCTGAAGCTGACTGATCTGAGCAGGTATTTCCTTAGCTAGCTCAACATGTTGAGGAGCAGGAACTTAGAGCACTTGCTCGGGATCACCTTGGCTTAGAGGAGCAGTTGAGTCAGCATGTTCCTTAGGCTGAGAAACAAAGGCTTGCTTTTCCTGTTGCTCTGGTGGAGACTCAGTGGGATTTGAGAAGAACTTAAACTGCATATTTGAAAGGTCAGTGATCGGATCCCGCAGAGGTGAGTCACCCATAAGGTCAATGACAGGGGATTTATGTGCCTTCTTCTTAAGTCTCCTTAATCTCTTAGTCTTTTGAGGAGAGGGGTCAACAGGAATGGACTCAATTGAGTCAGTAGGTGAAGTTTCCCCTTGATCAGTGTGATCCTTTGCTGTTGGCTCAGCTTCTTCTTCAACCTGCTCAGTGTAGGTTGTTTCATGTTGGTCAACATCTGATGGTTCATATTGCTCAACATTTGCTGTCTCCTCAGCATCAAACTGACCGCCCAATTCTTCTTGACCTTGGTCAGTGGGATTTTTCTCAAGAACAATGCCCTGACTTCGCACATAATGAGAGTCTTCAGAAATGACGACTCCAAGTGGGGCTACATTGATAGGACTTAACCCAGAAGAGATTTTCTTCTTCTTCCTAAGTGGTTGCTCATCAGTAGTGTCCTCTTTTTCTCCTTCTTCCTCAGGCTCAGCTTGCCTTTTGAGGTTTTCTGCTGACTTAGGCTCAGCTTGTCCTTGTGCCACTTGAGGCTTTGTTCCTCTGGATACAAACCAAACTTTGTTCGGTGGAGAAACATTATATTTTGAAGAGGTTTGAACAGCTTTCCTCTTTCTGTCCTGCTTGTCAGCTTGATCTTTCCTCACTGTATTTCCCTTTCTGGTCAGCATCCCCTCTGTTTCCTGAACAGTGGCCCCTTTTCCTTTCTTGGGCACAATTGGTTGATCATAGACCAGACAAAACAATGCAGCTGCAGTAATTTCTGTACCCCAGGTGTGGCTTTCCTCAACCAAGCTCACCCGATGATCCTTAAGGATTCTGGTAATAATGGAGCCTAACCTAAGGGTTCCAGTACTTCTTTGAAACCCACCGATTATAAAGATTGGCATGTTGAGCGGCTGGTAGGTCAGCATATGCCAAATGAAGCATTGCTCGAAGTTCGACGCTGAGGAAGTTGCGTTGATTTTGGGGAAGAGAAAGTTTGTCAGGATATAATGGGCCATCTTCTGATTCTGACCCATGGAAGTGCTGGATATCTCTCCTATGTGACCGGCTGGCTTACAGAACTCAATAGTGTAATTAGTTTTATCTTGGTCACCTGATTTTCTGAGTTGAGCTCCTTCATTTTTCAGCTTGAGCAGTGAGGCAAGGTAAGCATGGTTGATGAAGATATCCTTCCCTCGAACCTTGGTGACCATGTAGTCCCGGTTATCATCAGCGGCTCTTAGGTTAGCGTAGTATTCCTTCACTAACTCAGGATAGGTAGCTTCTCGAGTCGAGAACAGCTCGATCCAGCCGTTCTTTGAGATCCACTCACAGAAGGGTTTCTCAACTTCCACAAATCCCTTCGAGAACCAGTGGGAGTGGTCAACCTTATACCCCCTTACGCTCTCGTAGATTAGGGAGTAGGTGCGTTCCACGGGTTTCTTTGCCTTATCCTGCTTTTCCTTCCCTTTCGAGGAGGTAGCTTGGTCAGCCTTGGTTTTCTTCCTCGGTGTAGTGACCTTAGAGTGGTCACGCTGACTGGTTTCTTGAGACTTGGTGAGAGTCTCGCTATATTCCTGCTGAACCGGAGATGGAGGGTTTTCATCGGAGCGGTTATCGTCGTTGTAACAGCCTTCGGAGAGATTCTAAGAATCCGATATGATTTTCAGAGAAATTTGAGAAGTTTGGGAATTTTAGAGAGAAGAGGATTTGAATACCAGAAATTTCTAAGCGTAAAGAGGTAAAAGTGGGAAATCGTCCACTATTTATAGAGGTGTCGAGTTGATCTAAAGCGTTGAGGTGGCCATTTGACCTCGAGATACTCAATCGACAAAGATTCTGGCATTTATGACACATTCGGCGCATGTATTTTCTAATATTGCGCTTACGTCATCCTAGGTGGCTATTTAATTGGCATGTTTTGCATCAAATTTTGCAACGGATCTTTACTCAGTGTTAAGGATTTCAAACGTTTAAAGTTCTGAGTAGTCAGTGTTACGCAAAGGAATTATCCGTGTGCTTAGTAGCTCAGCTTAAGATAATCACTCAGCGTGTATATCTACTCAGCATGTAATAGTTATTGATTTAGCACAAATCATTCAGCATGGTAATTCACTCAGCATGCATATATCACATATTATACTTGGAATTTCTTGAAGAGGATTAAACATACCAATGGCTTCTCTAAGTATGTTGAATTTCTCACGAGCCAGTGGCTTTGTGAAGATATCAGCAAGCTGCTCATCCGTTGGGACATAAGTCAACTTGATTTCTTCCTTGAGTACATGATCTCTGATGAAGTGATGTCTTATGCTGACGTGCTTCATCCTGCTGTGCTGGATTGGGTTCTTTGATAGGTCAATGGCTGTTAAGCCCAAAATATACCTAAAATATCATATATAAATACGTTAAATTTACACTGAAATCGTGCTAATTATATTCATTTAGAGTACTTTTACGTCTTTATTTACTTCTTTGATGCAAGGTGCTTAATTATTTGGTTAAATCCAAATAGGAGCTAAAACGGATCTAAAACGGAGCTAAAATGAAGGAAAAACCTAAAAAACGTGCCAAGAATACGTATCAATCAGAAGAACAGCTCAAGGAGGACAAGAAGCAGTCGAAAGGCGGGGAAAAAGCCCCTGTCGCGACTGAGATTTTCAGAATCTCAGTCGCGACATACGATCACCAAACTTCGAAATTTCGAAGTCTTCAACTCATCCTTTCACCCCCTGTCGCGACTGAGATTCTCAGAATCTCATATGAGACAGCGAAGAATTCTGCACAGTTTTCACATGTTTAAATCCAAGAAACGCGTCTGTTCGTTTGGATAAAAGCGACCCTTCACCAGCGGACACGACCCTTCAATTACAACCCTTCACCAACTATAAATAAGTGATCCATTTCAAGAAATCAATGTTGGATTAGGTGGATTAAGGGTTATGAGAGTTGTTATGTTGAAGAAACTCTGACTTAGAAATGAGTCAGAAAGTTAGATTTCATTTCTGTGTAAACAAACTTGTTGTACACAAGTTGTTATTAGATTAGTTATAAACACAGTAATATTAGTTTAGTTTCAAAGGTTGATCAGAGACAACTTTTCATTTTGGTAGTGGACTGACCAGTCTCTATTCCGAAGATTCAGCGAGAAGAACTAACGGCTGAAGCGCAAAGAGGTCTGACAAGCCTACGGAGTTTGAGGGAAAGATTGACAACCCGGATCTCAAAGTTTTCGTCACAATGCTATCCATGTTTCTACTTCTCTGTGAACTTGTGAAGATTCACATTTCATTAATGATATATTTATTTTATTCAATACATTCTTCCTGTTGTTACTTTGATATTGTTCTGACAAAATGATTTTCAAAGTGATAAATTGGTGTTTTTTTATTAAAACGTTTTATACTATCTTATTCATATAGAAACTTTGTTGAACACTTGAAAGAATTAGTTTTTACGGATGATATGATCGCTAGCGTGGCTTATCGGATATAAAATACTAATTTGATTAAGGTAGAAATCTGCTCCGAACCAGAGAGATTTCTACGGTTCAAAGCCATTTAATTGCATAAATTCCTATATTATTACATGTCCATAATCCTACCAAAGCTATAGTTGATTTTCGCTTAATGAAAATAAGTTTTATACCTTCTATTTATCCCAATTATGGAAGTATCTGTCTTGTAATCAAAATCTCAAGACGGAATTGTTCTCTAAATTCAATATAATATTCTTATCTAATCCTAATTTATCCGAACCAATTCAATCAATTAAACGATTTTCTTTTGTTAAACCTAAAGACGTGAATAAAACTGAATTCAATAAGTTTTTTAGTTAAAAAGCGTTCCCTGTGGGTTCGATATCAACAAGTTTTTGGCGCCGTTGCCGGGGAATGCCAAATTTTTAACAAAAATTTATGTTTTTCGTGTTTTATTTCGAACCTTGGTTTATAGTATATGTATTTATTTATTTTATAGTTTTTATTTATTGAGGATGGTCACTAGGACTAAATCCTCGTTGTTATTTAACGTTTGCATTTAGATGTTTGCAGATAAAAAAAAAATCCAAGTTTTTTCAAAGATAAACTGGAGATTTGATTATCAATAAAATTCACAGAAGGAGTCTACAGAAAAGAAATTCGGCTCGCAGATACATCAGAAGGGAAAGAAAATTTTATGAAACAGGATGTCAGACGTGACAGATGATTTTTCCAGAAAATTTACCTCTTCCCAAACACATTTACCTCTTTTCTATACACTAACCCTTTACCAAAATATCACATCTCTTTGTAAAAAAATTATTCAAATCCTACATTACATATCCAAATAATTTCTTCTTTTATCATATAATTTCCTTAAACACCTACATTTATCTCTCTAAGAAACAGCCGATCAACTCTTCTCAGACAGATATATCAGTAAGTAGGAATGAGGAATACAGTCAATGAAATTATCTTATCCATCAGGAAGGAATTGTCTACTTTTAGTATAGTTTTGAAAGTTTCATGTGCGTAGTTTTTGTTCATGCACAGAATTAGAAGTTCAGGCATTTAACCGAAATCAGTAGATCCTTAAATTGAGAAAACGTAAAAAAAAACATCTTATTCCAGGTAAGTTAGAATGGACAGGACCATTATTTTAAATCGGTCCAGGTAATTAATTTTGTCCATAATTTTGATTCTCCTTGAGGATTCTTAAGGTTTATCACATTTTTTTAGTTCTTTTTACTTTTTGTATTTTAATCTTTACATTTTCATTTTTAGTTAAAGTTATATATTCATTTTTAGTTTAGTAATAATGGTTAGTTTAGAAATAAAAAATTTGTGATCATTGAACGATATTGAAAATATGCTATGTATCTTAAATATTTGTAATTTATGAGGAAAGTGTCTTTAGATTTAAAGAAATCTCAATTGAATTAAAATCACACATAATTTAAGTTTCTGATGGTATAGAGATTTTTAAACAAATCTCTACAGTGATTTTTATTTGACGTTTACAAATTTCTGAACTTACTGAGAATTTTTAATTCTCAACTTAGATTTTAAAATTCTCTATAGAACTAGGGAGGACCTATGCAAAGCATTCCTTGCCAATGGGCAGGATGTGTCGCGACTATGACGGGATTTAGCTGGGTTTTTTTTTCAATTACTCCTATTCCTACTCTAATTGATTACCTATTACTCTATCCTAATCAATACCTATTACTTACACTTATTTATATCACCTCTATTTACACCAATCACTCATCTTTTACTCTTCCCAACACAACGATTCACTCACCTTCCCCATAAATCTTTACCCTATTCATCTTCTTCTTCCCTAAATCACCACCATTATCTTTTACTCTTCCTTTCATTCTTTCAAATTTCTTCATCTCTTTCACCAAATTTCACAAACAAAAATGCCTAGACAAAAGACCGTTGCTAACAAAACCAAAGCCTCCGAGATCACTAGATTACGCGTTCAATATGGAGCACCGTTCGATATTGCGACGGAGGTTGAAGGACGAAAATTTCGCCGTTTTTCTAATAGAGAAGTGGTGTTCATCGACATGCCTTTTCTCGACACCGAAACGGTAAACATATTTTCTTTTACCGACCGTATTGATGAATATCTGTCCGTTCTTGGTTGGACACGATTTGCTAGTATGCGTTTTCCTAGTACTAAATCGCATATTTTGGAATTTTTGGTAACTCTAACTTATGATAAGAAGAAAGGTATTATCTCTTTTCGAAATAATGGGATTCGTTTTGAAGTCGGGTATGCGGCAATGCACCGTTGGTTTGGTTTTCCTACTAGAGATTTTTACTCTAAACCAAAGAAGTTTGATGCACACACGGTTTGGCAATCTTTAACCGGCCTAGATGTTTTTCATTCGAAGAACACGTCTAGCAAATTAATTAAGGATAATTGTATCTTTTTCTTTCACAAATTTTTATCCTTTTCTTTTTTTGGTCGGGTTGAAAGTTCAAAGGTGCAAGTCCGTGATTTGTTTGTGCTAGATTGCATTTTTAAGAATTTGACCATTGATAGTATTGAGATGATATTTACTAATTTAGTTCGAGCTTCCAAGTCCCGTAATAAGCAAGTGCCAATGGGTAATTTAATTATCGGCATTGTTTTGAGTGCTCGGGGTGAATTAGCGGATTATCAAAATATGCCTCATGTTGGTTTACCTTCCTTAGATATCACGACACTTCAAAGAGCCAATTTATTGAAGAAAATGGGACCGCCCGCCTTTATCTCTTATGAAGATCGTACAAGACGTGTTTTTGCTACCTTGGGTGGTGCAGCTTCAAGTTCTCAAGGTTTGGGTACCCAAGATGATGATGAAGAAGATAATGAGGAATTTGATGAAGATGAGGAGGAGGAGAATGTTGATGCCAATGCACAAGAGCAAGCAAATGAAGACCCAAATGTTGAAGAACAAGTTGGATGGCAACGTGTTTTGACACAGATGAACGAGCATAACCGTCACATGAATTTGCGGTTAGATGAAGTCGTTGCCAACAATACCGAAATGAGTTCGAGGATAAACACGGTGGATGCCAATATCACTACTTTGAGACGTGAGCACAAATCTACTCGTCTCCGGTTGCTATCTTTCTTCCGACGCCAAGGAGTTGAGACTACGCCTTCTCCACCGAGTTCACCTTGATAGGTTTTATCCTTTTTATCTTTTAACTCATTTTCGTTATTATGTTTTGTTAAGTTTGGTACAATATTTCTAATTATGTTTGGTACAATTATCTTTATTATTATGTTTTGAATATTATCGTACCATATTTTTAATTCCCATTCGTATGATTTAATTTCGTACTATTTTTCGTGTTTTATCGCTTTTTTCACCAATGAGGACATGGTCCAAATTAAGTGTGGGAGGAAATATTTCATATTCGTTTTAATTTTAAGTACGAATGAATGCAACAAATGAGAATGAATGCTATTTATTTAAGTATAAATGCATATTGTTATTCAAATTTTAAGTAAACTATATAATGCAACATTTTTCAAAAACAATTGCATCATTTTTATATAAAGTGCAACATTTTTCAAACATAATAGCAATTTTTCATAAATGTAAAATTTTTGTTAACTATATATTTCATATGAAACACTTTAACTTTCAAAATAATGTTAAGCATATTTTAAGGTTATCATTATTGGTAGAAATAATATTTCTATACGGGCCATATTTTTACAAATATTTTTACAAATCTCCGATACGATTTTATCAAAAACGTCTCGAGTAAATGTATATAAGTAAAATTTCTTTAGTTTCAAATCTCAACCTTATATCATGAATTCATGATAAATATAAAACTTATTTTCAATTTTCAATTAGGTTTATAGGCATAAATCAAACTAACAACTTTAGCTTTTTAGCTCAGTATGATTTTTCGTCTTACATTAAAAACCAATTGAAGTTTTTAAGGAAACTTTAGCCATAATACATGTTGAATTTCAAGTCAATATAGGATGAATGTGCTATTTTTCTTTCCCAATTTTATTTTCGTGTTAATTTAATCAAGTAGTCGTATTCTTAACTTTTGGCCACGATTGAGACCAACCTTATCACAATCGAGGTATGAAAGGGAAGAACATTAAGTACCGTTTACTTTTGGCCACGATTGCGACCACCCTTATCACGGTCGAGGTATGAAAGGAACGTTAGAAATTAAAGCAAAATTAAACGTGTTTAAAGTTTTAAGTAACGATTGCGTCCACCCATGGCATGGTCGGTACCTCTTAAACGAACACAAAAGCAAATTAATTCATATAAAGTCACGGACGAGACCACCCTTATCACGGGCATGACTAAGTAAATATATTAAACCTAAGTCCTTAATAAATCTATATTTGTAATAGTTTAGGTTTGGGAAAGGAAATTTTGTGCTTTGAAATGCCTTGAGACGAAAGATTCAAAAACATGCGTGCTTACACCGTCCCGAATACTTCAATATAAAAATTGAAATACAAGACGAATGATATATCTCTTTTACACTAGCTAGTTTGATACTTTGCGTATAAATTTACCATGAAAAGTTTATCTTTCGGTTTAACTAATTTAAAGAGGAATATATGTTCTATTTGTAAAGAGATTGATTAAAGAATAAATTCAGTGAAATTTTGCTCGGGACTAGCAAAAGCTTAAGTGTGGGAGTTTGTTAAGCCCAAAATATAACTAAAATATCATATATAAAGCGTTCCCTGTGGGTTCGATATCTTTTATTACTACAAGCGTATACCGTGCACTTGCGGAAATCGCTCAACAATGGCACTCTTGTTGTCATATTTGACTTCAATTGTTTTAGTCTAAACGCCATAATCTTCTAGCTGTTGCTTAATCCATAGGACTTGAGCAACACAGCTTCGAGCAGCAATGTACTCAGCTTCACTGGTTGACAGGGCTACTGACGCCTGCTTTTTACTGAACCAGGACACAAGACAGCTTCCAAGGAAGTGGCATCCTCCTGAGGTGCTTTTTCGTTCAAGCTTGTCTCGTCCGTAGTCAGCGTCAGTGTATCCAATGAGTGTGAAATCATGAGTATTGGGATACCATAAACCTGCATTCACTGAGCCTTGCAAATATCTAAGGATTCTTTTTACAGCTATGTAATGAGATTCCTTAGGGTTAGATTGATATCTAGCACAATAACATACTGAGAACTGAATGTCTGGCCTACTAGCAGTTAAGTAGAGTAGAGAACCAATCATACCTCGGTACAATTTGCTGTCTACTGACTTACCATTTTCGTCAGCGCAGAGGACAGTGTCAGTGCCCATAGGGGTAGATATTGACTTGCAATTCTTAAGTTCATACTTCTTCAATATCTCCTTAGCATACTTAGTTTGACTGATGAAGATGCCATTTTCCCTTATTTGATTTGAAGTCCAAGGAAGAAGTTGAGTTCTCCCATCATTGACATTTCAAACTCAGTCTGCATCTGCTTACTAAATTCCTTACACATGGACTCATTAGTGGCACCAAAAATAATGTCATCAACATATATCTGTGCCAGTAGGGTATCTTTACCCTTCCTCTTAATGAATAAGGTTGTATCAGCTTTACCTCTGACATAATTTCTAGTCAGCAGGAAACTGGTCAGCCTCTCATACTAAGCACGTGGTGCTTGCTTGAGACCATACAGAGCCTTTTTGAGCTTATAAACGTGGTTTGGGAACTTAGGATCCTCAAACCCTGGAGGCTGATTAATATAGACTTCCTCGTTTATAACTCCATTAAGGAATGCACTCTTAACATCCATTTGAAATAATTTAAAGTTCATATAACTTGCATATGCACATAAAATTCTTATAGCCTCTAGCCTTGCCACTGGGGCGAAGGTCTCACCATAGTCAATACCTTCTTGCTGACTATAGCCCTGAGCTACAAGTCTTGCTTTGTTTCTGACTACGTTCCCTTGTTCATCCAGCTTGTTGCGGAAGACCCATCTTGTTCCTATGGTCTTCTGGCTTCTTGGATTTGGCACTAAGTCCCATACTTCATTTCTTCTGAATTGATCAAGTTCTTCTTGCATTGCACTCATCCAGAACTCATCGTGCACAGCTTCCACGAAGTTCTTTGGTTCTTGAACTGAGACGAATGCTACGTTGCTGAGGTATCTCCTGAGTTGATTTCTTGTCATCAGGGTATTTTCAGCAGCATCAAGAATGGCACTTTCTGAGTGTCCTCTTGGTATTCTGATCTCTTTTGGAAGAGTGATGTCTTGAGCTGGTTGTGTTTCAACAATCTCTGCAGGTATAGATTGGTCAGTGAAAACAATTTGAGTTTCACTTTTACCTTTGGTCAGCCCTTGAGGTAGTGACTCAGCGGCTGTTTCTTGGTCAGCGGGTGCTGAGTATGGATCATCCTCAGTCAGCTGCTTATCTTTTCCTGCAGGGTTAGTTTCATCGAACTCAACGTGTACTGACTCTTCTAGGACCTGAGTTCGTTTATTGAAAACTCTATATGCTTTGTTGTTTGTTGAGTAGCCTAAAAAGATAGCTTCATCAGCTTTTGAATCAAACTTAGCAAGGCTGTCTTTGGTATTTAGAATAAAACATTTACAGCCGAAGGCACGAAAGTATCCAATGTTGGGTTTTCGTCCTTTCCAAAGTTCATAGGGAGTCTTCTTTAATATGGGTCTGACTAGAGCCCTATTAAGTATGTAACAAGCTGTGTTGACAGCTTCTCCCCAAAATTACTTTGGAAGCCTATGCTCACTCAGCATTGTCCTGGCTATTTCAACCAAGGTTCTGTTTTTCCTTTCAACAACCCCATTCTATTGAGGCGTTCTAGGAGCAGAAAATTTATGGTCAATACCGCTGGCTTCACAGAATTCAACAAACTGTTGGTTTTTTAATTCTCCACCATTATCACTTCGGATTTGAGCTAACTTAAGGTCTTTATCATTTTCAAGTTTTCTTACTAAAGTTGAAAACGTCTCAAAGGTTTCATCCTTGCTACTCAGCAAGATGATCCAAGTGTACCGAGAAAAGTCATCTACAATGACCAAGGAAAATCTTCTACCACCCAAGCTCAGCGACTGGACTGGACCGAAGAGATCCAAGTGTAGCAACTCTAATGGACGCTTAGTTGAGACAATGTTCTTACTATGAAAAGATTGTTTGGTTTGTTTTCCAGCTTGACAAGCGTTGCATAATTGATCTTTTTCGAACTTAAGTTCTGGCAGTCCTTCAACTAATTGCTTTCTTGCTAATTTGGCCAGGAGGTCCATGCTTACATGACCAAGTCTCTTATGTCATAGCCAGGAATTTTCTTCCTTTGACACTAAGCATACAGTTTTTGAAAATTTCTTTTCTAAATTCAGCATAAAGACATTATCAATACGAGGGGCATTTAAAATCAACTCATTTGTTTTACCCTCGAATATTTTACATCCAGTGTCATCAAATATAACTTTTCTCCCATTATCACATAGCTGAGCTACGCTGAGTAAGTTATATTTGAGTCCGCTGAGTAGGGAGACTGACTCAATAGTAGGATTACCACCAACGGTACCTGACCCTACTATCTTACCCTTTTTGTTGTCTCCGAAACTTACGCTTCCACCTTGTTTACGCACAAATGTGATGAACTGAGTTTCATCACCAGTCATATTCCTCGAGCATGCATTGTCAATGTACCACATCTTTGACTTCTCAGCACACCTCAGGCTTACCTGCAATATAGCTACCCAAGTCTTTTTGGGTCATTGTTTGTTAGGCTCAGCAGGTAAAGCATCATATTTAATCTTATGACGACACACTTGGACAGTGTGTCCATTTTTTCCACAAAAGTCACAGCTGACCTTCCGTTTAGGATATCTCACTGACTGGTCAGCACCCCAGTGCTGAGCATGCCAGCACACCTTTGTGGTGTGTCCTTTCTTCCCACAGAAGTCACACTGGACATAGCCAGATGTGTTTGACCCTTCGGCTTTCTGGGAGTCAATTTCAGGACAGAAATACTATGACGGTAGCGTGTCTAAGGCCTCCAATGTTGACGACTATGCAGTCCGCTATTTGCACAAGCTAATTTCCGGCACAATATTTGGCCGAGAAAATCAAGCCACCATGCCACATGCAGATCTCACCGCCTTGTGGAGTATGGCAGTTGGACCGAGAATGAATCTAGGCTACTGGTTCGGAGAATACATCAGCGCTTTCAGCAAGAAGAACTCTTCCCTCATCTGTTGTGGGAGCATCGTCACCAGGATTGCTGAATCGATCGGAGTCTTTAAACCCGAAGACCACTCTCGTCTCACGATTGTGAATCACCCGGACCCGATTGATCTCACAAACTTACAGAAGATGCTTTCGGAAAAATGGTGAACGGGAAATGGGTATGGATGTCCGACTTTGTTACATCTAGGCAGACATCAAGCCGAAAAAGGAAAAATGAACCAACAGTGTCCGTCTCATCAGATTCTGAACAAGTCGAGAAACCAAAGGACCTGGACTTTTATAAGAAGTGTGCAAAGCTTTCCAGCGAGGATATAATGGATCGATTCAACGCCCTGTTTGCCCAAAATCTGAAGAACCGCGAAATGATATTCGCTCTAGAGCAGAAATACGAGTCTCAACAGGGGTCGATCGATATGCTCAAAACAATTTGTATTGAGGAGCATGGAAAGGAAAGTCCTTCTGGTTTTTCTGAAAAAAGTCCGGTAAGAAAAGTGCCTGAAACGCCTGCTAGTGGTCATGTTAATGCTAATGCTGGTACGCCCTCGAAAGAGGATGGCATTCCTACCACTGTGGATAGAGCGGTTAACTCCTCTCTTTCCCAACCTGCCTGATCTGTCCAAATTGTCGCTGTCCTAGCATTTGGTAACCTCTAACACCCTTACTCTATCATGTTTTGCTCTGCATGAATATCTATGCTTTCACTTGTATACATTCTTCTGCCGTATTAATAACATTGAGGACAATGTTTGGTTTTCATTTGGGGGTGGGGTTTGTATATCACAATGTATGCGGGCATGACATGATAAATGTTTTAAATTTTGCTTGTTTAATGAGTAATTTGATGTAGAACATATACCCCTTGAGAATCTCTGTTGCATATATCCTCAGTACTTATTGTGATAATTATGTTCATTTTATCTTCTGCCTATATATTTTTTTCACCATCTAGTAAATTGTTTTGTGTTCGGCGGGAATCAAAGAACAGACTGTGCATGTTTTGATGTAGTAGTTTAGTGTTACTTGCTTGTTTGCATTTTGTGTCCTCAAAAATCAAGAAGTTCCAAAAAATTTTTAATTTTTAATTCCTCTTTCAAAATTAGTAACCCTTGCCTTACTGCATTTCCCCAGATATAGTGAGAACTTGAGCCTAAGAAAGCATCTATGGTATGCATCGTTTCTTTTCTGAGTGGGCCAGCGCTCACTATCTTTAGGGAGATTTTGCCTTGGTTCCCTGTTGATATGGTGATTAGTTCTGACTCTCATAGGAGGAAAAAGGCATTTAGTTACCCTCTCCGCTACACAAAAGGCACTTGTGCTATGCACTCCAATGATTAGGATAGCCAAGTCGAGCCATGACCTGATTTTTTTTTCTAAAGAACCACGAATGATAAGCCCTCTCCCTTCACTTAAAACTCTAAAACACCCTGAATTCTGTCTTATGCTTCGAAAAGCCAATCGTTTTAAAATAAAATCACGTGCTTAAGTCATACAGAAATAAGCGATTGAGCAAACATTGCTTAGAAAAAGACTGAAAGAACTTGGAAATATAATGTGGGGAGGGAGGAACCTGAATGACTGTTCAAAAACGATAAAAAGAGTACTGGGTCATGAGGCAACAGGTTGTGTAGATAAGCTAAATGAGGGAATAAAAGTAATCAATGTAGGCTGTGTAGGCTAAATAAATCGCAAAAAGACAGAGTTCATACACTGAAATAGCCTCTCACTGTCAAACCTGAACCTAAGCCTTACATTACAACCTTAATAAAAGTCCTTTGGACTATGTCTGGAGGAACTTTGACCCTTAGATTCGGGACCGATAGGCAATTTCGCACCCTAAGGGTGTGGTGTCTGTGCTGAGGAGTGAAATCGCATTCTTTTTCCTGTGGTAAGTAAATGCCATGCGAGAGTGAGTGAATTATTCCATCCCTTAGTAAGGCATGTCTGGCAAGTAAGTAGCTCTTTGTGAAGGAGGAAGTCTAAATTTTAAGATTTAAGGAAAGTCTTGAGCAAAAAGGACACAATGTTTGCAACAAGCGTTAATTCGTCAATGAAATCTGAGCGTGCATCTGTTCATTTCCTTATTACACAAAACAATCTTTGTTTTCCCTTCTTCACTCTCTGAACAAATTTCATTCCTAACTCTTCTTCTGATTCCTTCTTACAATTTGTTGCTTGAGGACAAGCAAATGATCATCTTCTGATTCCTTCTTACAATTTGTTGCTTGAGTCAGTCCGTATTTTGTCAATGCTGTGATTTATGAGGATTTAACTTTCATGTTTCGGCATTTATGCATGTATTAGATGGATGATAGGACACTGCTTACATCTACACTAATATCTCTATTAATCTCCCAACCTCAAAGCTGACCAGTTAGATGGTTGTGTCATGGGTTTTCTTAATTAGAAATGCAGTTTTGTTCCTAATGCAAGAAAGAACGTATCTTTAGGACGCTAAAGGTTCTAGTAATTCTTAGGAGCTTGAGAACACACGACAGTTGACTCAAGCTCACGTCAAAACTGATACTTTGGCTTCATTGGCATTATCTTGTATTCATTGGAATGTTGTAAGGCTTTGCACACCTGTTCGGCAGTGTCGAGCCTGTTCTATTTTCTAAATCATTACCAAGTTGTCTTATTTCTTACTGCATCAGCCCTCTTACATCTTACGAAACCAACATCACACAATCAACTTAAAAAGGAGAAAGCTTGTTCGACACACACACACGCTGTTTAGCAACAATTTCTAATATACATTTGAATCTCAATCCCTGTGAAGACGATACTTAACTTATCACTTTATTACTTGTATCTAGTGCACTTGCTAGAGTCTAATTATAGGACAACAAGTTGTCTTGGAGAAGATATCGAAGGTCACTCAGTTTGACCTCTTCAATCTCGTCACATCGCCTACTGAGTGCTCTAACCTTCTTGTTACACTTTTTGACAAGTGTATAGAGGTCACTCAGGGCATTAATCATTTCATTTCTGAGCAATGGTAGTGATATTACCTCAGTTGAGTGTACCTCATCGTCAGATGCAATGGAGGGGTCAGCGTGCTCAGAAATACACGGCTCAGCAAGCTCATCAGCTATGAAGTAGATCTTTGCTGACTTAGTGGCATCAGCTTCTGATGATGATGATGAATCACTATCACTCCAGGTTGCCACCATTGCCTTCTTGTCGTTCTTCTTTTCCTTCCTTAAGGTAGGACAGCTTGATTTGATATGGCCAGTTTGATGACATTCAAAGCATGTGATGGGCTTTGAGCTGTCCTTCTTGTACTTGCTATCGCTGGACTCAGCTTTGTACTTGTCAAACTTCTTGTAAGGCTTCTTGGAATATTTATCATTCTTTCTGAACAGCCTTTTCATCTTTCTAGTGAACATTGCCATTTCTTCATCGTCTGTTGAGCTCCCATCAGTGGAGTCAACTTTCATGACAAGAGACTTTTGCTTCTTGTCTTCAGACTTCTCCTTCACCTCAAAGTTCTTCATTGAGATCTCATGGGTCAGCAGTGAGCCAATGAGTTCATCATACTTATAGGTGGTTAAGTCTTGAGCTTCCTCAACAGCAGTTTTCTTGACTTGCTCTTCCTCAGTAAAGATCTTGCCAAGTCTCTTGAGCTCGTTGATTATGTTTGTGAATCTTGAGTTCATGTCAGAGATTCCTTCATCATCATTCATTTCAAATAGCTTGTACAACCTCATGTGCTGGTTCACCTTGGACTCCTTAACTTTGTTGGTTCCTTCGTAGGTGACCTCCAGTTTCTTCCAGATCTCCTGCGCTGACTCACAACCTGAAATCTTGTTGTACTCTGCAGCATCTAACGCAGAGTGAAGCATGTTTATAGTCGAAGCATGATTTTGTAGCTTCTTGAGATCATCTTCTGTCCATTTAGTCTCAGCTTTAACAACCGTTTGGCCGTCAATAGTTTCAACAGGAACAAATGGGCCTTGGACTATAGAAAGCCATGCACTCATATTTGTTGCCTGAATGAAATTTTTCATTCTGTTCTTCCAAAAGGTATAGTTAGACCCGAAGAACAGAAGAGGCCGAGTAATGGACAGTCCCTCAGGTAAAATCTGAGTTGTCTGATTTTCTGGGAGGAAACGAGTGCTGTTCTCAGCCATTGTGTGGATCAGCTAAAGATAGTTATATCTTGATCAGTGAGCTTTTATGCTCTAATACCACTTGTTGGTCCCGTATAACGTGACAAGATTAGTTCCAAGGGGGGGGGATAGAAACTAATTAAAATTTTGTCCGTTAAGGCTGACTTCTTTCCTTAAAAAAAGGTTTACACAGCGGCGCTAAGTAGTTTTAAGACACAAGCTTAGTCAACTGGTGACTAAGACTGTTTCTTTCTTTGAGTCAGGAGATAGCACTTTGAGTCTATTCCTGAACTCAGCTTCTTAGTGCACTCAACTCAGCGTGAGCTCGTTAGTTAGTCAGTTTTATAGCAAGCAATATATAAAGGAGTTTAAGGGTTAGAAATATGTTACTCAGCAGACATATCCTAGTTCGGCCTCTCTACCTACGTCCAGTCCCCGGAACGCGTTCCGAGCTTTTTGAATTCTCTACTGAGCTCTTTAAAGGTAGAGCACGAAACCTTTTACAATAGAAGCTGAGTATACAAGAGTACCTTCCTCTATACCTCTACTCACTCCTATAACTACCGCTGAGTACTATAACCGAGTACTCAGCTTCTCCTTTCTATTCTTCTAGAAATGATAAAGTGTTTGTCCTAAACAATAATTGCGAAGAAACTTTAGATGAATGAAATCACTCTAGACTTTTACACAATGATTGGAAATTGGTGTAAGATTTTGCTTTGCTTTTCTCACAGAATTTCAAGTATGAATTTGGTCAGCGTTTCGACTAATTGAAGATCTGCATCGAATGAAGCAATTGAGAGGCCTTTATATAGTGACACTTCAAGCACCGGTAATTTCGAATTTCGAAATAACCGTTGGAGGCTAACGGCTTCCTGTCGTTATCACCCAAGACGTGCTTAGTGTCGTTGGCCAATGAGATTCTTGCATCTTCTGTCTACGGCAGTGCTCAGCAGCTTTTCGTCAGATAAACAGAATGTTTCGACATTTATGGCAAAGTCTTCCAGACAGCTTCTTGTGCCTTCTGAACTTTACCCAAAGTAGAAATACTTTGTCTATAAGTTGGTTCTGTTCTGCCGCTGACCTGACTGCATTGTCGCTTAACTCAGCAGCTTCCTCTTGAAGCTTTTGTTAGAAGGCTTCTCGATCCTTCTTCATGCTGAGTCGTCGTTTCACTTGATACGACTGCGTTTTATCTTCTTGGGTCGTGAGGTCTTGATCTGTTGACTTGGGCTTGACTTACACTTATGGGCCTTTAGGCTTTTTATCTTAATGTCTTATAAATCAATAAACTCAACATTGAACAAACACATTAGCGTGAATAAATCAAAGCATTTAAATTTAATGTGTTAGAATATTTTTTATCATTTACTTAAATAATTTTGTCAAATCAAAATCATGTGGAAAGGTGTTTCAACAACATGTTTAGTCATGATAGAGGTTAGGTTATGTGAAGAGAAAATCAGTCTGAGATAGCTCCTTCCATGGCGGCTTGAGAGTTGTTGGGTGTTCTTTTCATCCTTCTCAACTTATGTGAAATTTTGGAGAAGTTGTAAATGGCGAAGCAGAAGCGATCCTTCCAATAAATTCTTTTATATCTTCGTTGGTTGGAGGAACACCATTGGTTCCCATGTTGGTGTTAAGTCCAACTAGAATAGAATTTGAACCTGATGAACCCATGATCGTTTCTTAGGTCCAAACTCACGATACCATTGATGTTTTGGGTAAATAATTTTGATGTGGATTCACTTTTGTTACTAAAAGATTCGGCAGAAATCTGTAAAATGATGGAGGCATCGATGAATGGTCGGGGATTCTCTAATGCCAAATTTAGTACTTTTTTCATGAATAGAAAAATATGAAAGTATGCAAGAAGAAACTGTACCTTAGAAGAAATTATAACTCTATTTATAGGAGAGAAAAGTCCTAATCGGAATTAGAATTGTATTCACATGCTCTTATCAATATTTTCCAAATTAGTAGGAGAATCATTTGTATAGCAATAACATCTTTCTGTAATCTTATTTTAAATGGGATTAGATGTCAGTAAGGGAAAAATATTCAAAGTACTCAGTTCTCCATGTCAAATGGATGACCTTCCATATAGTGGGATCACAATACTCGTGTCCAAATGTGAATTGGGGGTCCTCCAAGTGACATGGAAGACCAGATGTTTAATATAAGAACTCGTCAGTAAGAAGCAAGATATGCACAATTTGAGATCTAAACCGAATATAAGCATTCGATGACTTGAGATCCGATCAATATCCGCAAACAAAAAACTAGTTTCTATGTAGAAACCATAAGATAACGTTAAGTTTGTTATCATTTAGTAAAATAGTTCAACAAGGAAAATTTTGTTTGTTTGAAACTGGATATATTTTGCTATTAAGCAACACTTTTGATAAAATTCAAACTCTAGATTTCATTTAAGAGTTTTAATTCTCAAAGTTGAAAAAGGTTTTATTTTTCCGGATAAATTACCTTAATGGTCACTAAAACTTGAAATTAGTTTCAAATAGGTCATTGAACTTCATTTTGTTTCAATAAAGTTAATGAACTCTGTATTTTATTTCAATAAAGTCATTGCAACCAATTCAGTACATATAACATGACGGTCACATACTAACAATGTTTATGCCACGTGACGGCTAAAAAAATAAAAAACTATATTTTATCTACCATGTGATAGTTTCAAGTAATTGACTTAAGTAAATAATCATATACTTTTTTTTGTTATTTGACTTCATGTCATACTAAAAAAGACAATCATTTTTAACTTGACTGCCATTGTCAGCGTCACTGTTTATGTAATTTTTTCTATCTAAAATGGCCAAAATGACTTTATTGAAATAAAAATAAAAGTTTAATGATTTTATTGAAACATAATGAAATCCAATGATCTTTTTCAAACTAACTCTAAACTTCAATAACCGTCAGTACAATTGGCCATTTTTTCTATCTCGGAACAACTTAATAATCATTCTAACTAGAAATAAACATTAATAACAAAGGATCAAGATCCTCTCTCGGTTTTGTCAAACAAATGAGGTCTTGTTAACTATATTTTGACCTTCTTTCAATTTTGAAGACTAGGATAAAAATACTATAAATACCGATTTTTATAATCTAAAATCCAATTTTCTCTACATCCATCTTCCCACCCTCCATGTTCTCACTCTTATTCTCACCTTAAATTTCATTGATCACGCGCTCTGCCATGGCGGCCATTTCATCATCTTCACCACCATTTTTTTTATCAAATTCACAACACTCGACTCGACTCGAGCGATTGATATTGAAAGACTATAAATAACGTGTTGGAAATTTATCATAGAAACCAAAGCGAAAAATAATTTTCTAGCATATTAATTCACAACAATCTACTCGGCTCGAAGGATTGAAATTGAAAGACTGTAAATAACATGTTGGAAATTTAGCGTAGAAACCAAGGCGAAAAATAATTTTCTAGCATATTAATTCACCTAGGAACATCAAGTATCTTAAAAAAGGAATTAAAATGGTTTTTATTAATTGAATGAGGTAAAAATATTTTTGAACTCCTTAATTTCTCATTAAAAAAATAAAATACCTATAACTATTACATTTATATCTTAATGTTAGGTTTATTGCAAACTTAATGAACAAGGAAAAAAGGAAAACAAGTGTCTTAATGTAAGCCCTTGCTCACAAATGATTGTGATGAATGGTGGAGATTCATTTGGGGTGCGATTGAGTGTGATAAAGAACACAATAGGCTGATGAAGTCCTTCTAGAATGTGTCAATGTGTTGGAATTAACGAAAACACCCTTGACTGATGTGAAAAGATGCATGTACCCTTGGGCAAAGCCTTGCGTGTAGATAAAGACTTGAAGTCTTGTTATGTGTACTTTACTGCTCATTTACTCCTTCATTCTTTCGAGAAAGGAAAGCCAAAAGGCTCTCTTCCTCTCCATTCGAACTTCTTCTTTCTTCTTTCTGTAAAAGATCTTCTGTAACTTCATCAAAGACTTATTCATTTTATGCTTGTATCTTCAATACCCTCCCTCAAACTAGACTTGATACTGGTTCTTCAAGCCTAGTTTGCTAAAAAGAAACCGTAACTGCGACGAGTGTTGTGCTTTGGTGAGCAAATCGGTGAGTTGTAAAGCGGACAGAATCGGCATGAGACGTATGAGGCCCGCCTGGACTCTCTCTCAAACCACATGGCAATCGATGTCTATGTGCTTCGTTCTCTCATAAAAAACGGGGTTCTGAGCGATATGCATGGCTGATATTGAAGGGAAATAGGCAAACTTTTGGCAGCGGAAATATAATTTTTTAACCTATTTCCTTTAACCAAGATCCGTTAATCGTTATTTCATATAAAGAGGGATAGAAGGAAATACCTTTTGATGAACTATCTACCATTGCAAGCGAAGTGCCCTCAACTCTTAATCCGAGTTCACGAGCACAAAACAAAAACACAAACCAAACGATATTAGAACTCAACCAAATAATAGCAATCAAGATAGATTGCCTCTAATTAATCAACACAAGATCAAGGAATAAAAGAAAGAGATGAAGTCAATTGATTCGGAAGCAAGCGGTGAGAATCGATCCACTACGGTAGGGGGGGCTCGAAAATTCACTCTCTGGGATAGTATATGTTTAGCCGAAATTTACAATAAAAGGGGGTTAATATAGCCTCTTGTATCTAAACCCTAGTTAGATAGAATTAGGTTACTGAATAAGAGTTGTATTCGGAATAATACTCTTATTATTATTATCTATAATTATATCTAAACATAAAGATAATAATAACTTATTAATAGGATAATAATTAAAAGCAATTTAATCTCAATAAACCTCCTAACTTATTTATCCTATAATTAATTCAATTCATAATCATAATCTAATTATAATTGTCCGAAATTAAATTAATTGATCATGTGTCCCTACACATGAAAATCGCCCCCTCTATTACTGGGCCTTAGTGGACTCAGTTGGGCTTTCGTCAATTGATTAACATCTGTTTCTCTTTTGGGTTCCAAGTCTTATGTGTGACCCATTAGGTTCTTATTGCTTCTAGCCGTATACAACTACTAAATTAATTTCTCAAAATTACATTCAATCTTTGTATAACGGAATGAGTGCGCGAACTGTGATTGGCAGATCCGAAACATTCCCCCAGAGAGTGTTGTGCTTTGGTGAGCAAATCGGTGAGTTGTAAAGCGGACGGAATCGGCATGAGACGTATGAGGCCCGCCTGGACTCTCTCTCAAACCACATGGAAATCGATGTCTATGTGCTTCGTTCTCTCATAAAAAACGGGGTTCTGAGCGATATGCATGGCTGATATTGAAGGGAAATAGGCAAACTTTTGGCAGCGGAAATATAATTTTTTTAACCTATTTCCTTTAACCAAGATCCGTTAATCGTTATTTCATATAAAGAGGGATAGAAGGAAATACCTTTTGATGAACTATCTACCGTTGCAAGCGAAGTGCCCTCAACTCTTAATCCGAGTTCACGAGCACAAAACAAAAACACAAACCAAACGATATTAGAACTCAACCAAATAATAGCAATCAAGATAGATTGCCTCTAATTAATCAACACAAGATCAAGGAATAAAAGAAAGAGATGAAATCAATTGATTCGGAAGCAAGCGGTGAGAATCGATCCACTACGGTAGGGGGGGCTCGAAAATTCACTATCTGGGATAGTATATGTTTAGCCGAAATTTACAATAAAAGGGGGTTAATATAGCCTCTTGTATCTAAACCCTAGTTAGATAGAATTAGGTTACTGAATAAGAGTTGTATTCGGAATAATACTCTTATTATTATTATCTATAATTATATCTAAACATAAAGATAATAATAACTTATTAATAGGATAATAATTAAAAGCAATTTAATCTCAATAAACCTCCTAACTTATTTATCCTATAATTAATTCAATTCATAATCATAATCTAATTATAATTGTCCGAAATTAAATTAATTGATCATGTGTCCCTACACATGAAAATCGCCCCCTCTATTACTGGGCCTTAGTGGACTCAGTTGGGCTTTCGTCAATTGATTAACATCTGTTTCTCTTTTGGGTTCCAAGTCTTATGTGTGACCCATTAGGTTCTTATTGCTTCTAGCCGTATACAACTACTAAATTAATTTCTCAAAATTACATTCAATCTTTGTATAACGGAATGAGTGCGCGAACTGTGATTGGCAGATCCGAAACATTCCCCCAGAGCTATAAGAAGACATGTTGATTCCGTCGTTGACCTTTCTGTATTAGTTACAGTATAATTCGATCCTTTATCAACTACATCCTTGAACAAAATCTTATGACTATGGATAATGTGAAGTCACATATAGCGAGACGTTCGTTTTACTTGTACATGCCGAGTTAACTCCAATTAGATAGGTTAAGTGAAATCTTCATTTCAAGTCTTAAGCTATCACCTTGCAAGGATTTAGAGTCAAGTCTTCCACAAGCGATCCTTGGACGTATCTCTCATTTATCAGGAGTGACAAATGCTCAATCCAATGTTAACTATCCTGCAATTACTTCCTGTGATATCCAACGTCTGCCATACACACCCCAGAGTCATCCCTGTTATGGATCGTGTTACAACAGGATCAAAGCATCACATTCCATAATCCAGAATCACTAATTAACATTCCTTTGAGTCTTAGGATTTGATAACAACCCAAATTATTCTTGAATAAGGAATAAGGGAAAATTAATAGAAATAATGGCAAATCATTATTCATTCTAAAAGAGATATTTATGCATGATTAATGTGGAATTAATGATAATTAATGCAGGGGCGAATATGCAAATAATGAGAAAAAGGAAGGAGTCTCTAGCATTATACCACGCCACATGGCCCATGGCGAGATACGCCATAACGAGATACGCCCGATGAGAGCGAGTAGTGGAGACCCGCCATAGCTCTCAAGGAGAGCGTACATACGCCTTGACGGATCAAAGAATATGAAAAGGCGCCTTTATTACCATCCATGAATGGGAATAAATATAATTAAATGGCAATTAATAGCCATTAAAGGGGAATAAAGACTTGACTGTTCGAATACCTCAACTCTGAGGGTTTCAATGCTAAATGCTGGGATTAATGGAGAATTGATAGCAATTAAAGATGAGTAATGACACAACTCTTCACCTGCTTCCCCATTAATGCTGAAGGTTACAGAAACCTATATAAATACCCCAGCTTCCTAGGATCAAAGGTACACTTACTGATTCTCTACTTTTGTGCTTACAGTTTATTCTCAGAAATATTACTGACTTTGGCATCGGAGTGTCCCCGGCCGATCCCAACGGCGCCTCACAGGGAAGTGCTCCGATCAAGGTTTTTTCCCCGAGTTATCAATTGGTGCGGTGAACGTGGATCTCTAACAATCACAAAATCTTGATTGTATAGAGTTTCACAAAGAACAAAACAATGGAGTCAACAGAATATAAATCACAATCTCAAACTTTGGCTCAATCAGTACAACAAATCTATCCAAAGATACAGTTCTCCATATATTGGTGGGAAAGAGTTTTCTACATTAAATCTGGAATTTTATGATGAAAAAGATAAGTTTCCTCCCCTTTCTTATTCCATTTTTAATTAAGAAAAATTGAGATCCCTCACTCTGATAAATTGCTATGAATATCATTACATGTTATTATGATAAATTTAATAAACTGTGAAAGATGAAGTCATAGACACAAATCTTTCATTAAATCTTGCATGCTTACTATGCCCTCATATTTTTATGCATGACAAGTATAATATGATATTATCATTGAATTAGTACAAATGCATGTATAAGATCCGTAACCTTGGGATTTACAAAAAAATCCATCCATTCAATGTGATTTTGTCATTTGATATTAAAATATCATAAAAGGGCTCATGTAATTACAAATGATTTAGATCTGGTCGGTCTTTTGGATGAACATGCATATAACTATTAGAAGAAATTACAAAAAAATCATATTTGGTTTTTCCTTGTACAATTCACCATCTATATATGGCTTTTCTCCTATATAGTACTTTTAATATCAGAAATTCATATTTTTGAATATTGTTTTGTCAAACAGTTATTTCATTCCATTTTTTACAAGGATGTGTCTATTCATATAAAAACTGTTTATTTGACATTGTTAGAATTTCTGTTACCAACACAAGAGACTTGAAAATATTGAGTCTATTTGTAATTATCATGTAATTGTCTCTAACTATTAAAGCCATTATGGGCTGATGAATTACCAAATTGGATAAACAAAACTTTCATGTCCTGAGCTAACTACAAAATAGTGCAAGTGTCGGTTTCGGATCAGAACATTAATTTATGCAAAATTCTTAGGATATACATGAGAATTCCTTAAAGATTGGAGGATTGTATGAGAAGGTAGGTGAGAGTGGATTTAGAGTAATTTTCCTTACACTCTAAATTGGAGGAGAATCATGGTACATGTATTTTTCTTCCAAAATTACCCTTTCTCTTTTATTTTATTCGTACAAATGAAATGATATAAGAGTAATTTTATATATAACTATATTATTAAATCATCACTTACCTTTCTTTAATTACACCTCATTCAAATGAGCCTTTAATGATCTCTGAATGCCATTAATGTATGGATGCACAATATTAATTGCAAGTAAATAGCAACTATGTAAGATATCTTACCCAATATAGTATGTCATAACTTTTATGACGTTTAAAATAAATATGCTATCTTGGATATTAATGCGCATTGAAATACAAAAGGACATTATTCTTAAACCATTCTCATTATGGTTATTTATTAAGAATTCATTATGATATTCATGTGCAGTAGCAATCTTTATGGTTATGACCGTTATACGTGATATTATTATTAAAACAAGCACAATTAAAATTCTATTATGAATTTGTTTGACATATAATATTTACTCGGTTTTATCCTTTGACTAAGTTCATTCTAGAGTCAGGGACCAACGTAAAGGAATTACTAAATTTATGCCAAGATGAACTAAGAATTCCATAAAGAGACATTGCATCGTACATGATATTTGCCAACAAAGGTCAATGCAAATAGTCTTTCACTATGAAGTCAATTCCATGGATCAAGCCATTGATCCCCAAGGTAAGTGAATATAGCTTTTATGCCTTACCACAATCTTTTAATAATGGACAGGGTATGCCCCACTTCTGGAGTTCTTTCAGTGCTAACCCACAGGTACAAGGGAATTGCTAATAATGCAACCAGTGCCAAACACTAGCATGAAAAATAAAGCTCAATCCAGAGAAGTGTATATTCAGAGTCACTTCAGAAAAATTCCTTGACTATGTCATTAGCAAAAAAGGAGTTAGAGCAAATCCAGATAAAGTAAAAAGCCCTGCGAGGAAAAAGGTGAAAAGAGCGCCTAAATAAAAGCCATGCGAGGAAAAAGGTGAAAAGAGCGCCTAAATGAAAGCCCCACTATGGGTGAGAAAGATCCAGAGGTTGAACGGGTGGATCATCCTACTAGAAATATTGTCAATAAGCATATCAAGGTATAAAACAATTCCTAGCAGAACCACCTTTGATGAGCAGACCAATCTGAAGGGGAGACCTGCATTTGTATCAATCTGTCATGGATAAAGCTATGTGCACCGTGGTTATTCAAGAAGAAGAAGGTCAGCAGTTCTCCATCTATTATGTTAGCAAAATGTTGAAGGATGCGGAGACAAGATATTCGAAGCTAGATAAAATGGCTCCCACGGTTGTGACAACATCCATCCGCGTTAAACCATAGCTCCAAGCATAACCTCAACATGATCGAGATCAGGATCAAGAGCCGGTTTCACCATCATGATTCAACATTGAACACACGGATGATGAGATTGAAAGACGAGTGCATACCGCTCTATATAGACAAGAGAACAATGCAGAAAGGTACGCCATCAAGTTAACATGAATTCGCCATTCACAGCATGGATCCTGGGGTACGAAGCGGACAGAATGTTTAAAGCTTCCAACTTGCCACAATATAAAAGAAAAGATTCAATATAAGCGGGACATTACATATCCCGAACCCAAAGGAGGGGAGCATGTAACCGTTGGAAGAAACGCCAAAGCGTACTACAGGTTGGCCACCACACTGAAGCTTGCTGGGAGCTGGCAAACTAGATAGCTTTGTCCAGAATAACAAGTAACAAGATGACAAGCAGAAGACAGATCCCAAAAATAAATTTAAAAGTGTCATTAATGTCATAGCAGATGGACCAGTGTATCAGCCACCCATGGAAAAAACAAAAATATCCGCTCTGGATAAAACATCCCTCCATTGCTCCTTTTGCAGAAACAGGTCCAGTAATCTCTCCACATGCAGATGCATTGGTAGTAACAATGGCGATTCAAGGATGGGAGATAAAATAAAGCAAGTAAAGACACGGGCAGTTCTCGCAATGTCATCACCAAAGGTGCATTTGCCAAACTAAAGGTTGATCCGATCCAAATAGAAACAACCATTGTTGACATCATTGGAGTGACGGGTCACACTATCCAGACCAAGGGCCAGAGGTTGCAGCCCTAATTTCCATCCGTCGTCTGACAATGTACATTCCCACCAACAAAGGAGGAGTAATGATTAGCGGGAACCAAAAGGTGGCTAAAGAGACTTATACTCGGCGTCACTATCAATCCGCCCACAATCCAAAGAGGACGAAGGTGAGAAATATTAACTTGTCACTACAGCTTTGGGCGACACAGAAACGCTCCTTATTGCTGATGGAAAGCGGGTGCGGATCGCCAAAAGATTAAAACTTGAGATCAAAGAGGATGTTAAAAAAGTTCTCATTGAATCTGAAAGCATATTTACATAGGAGAATGAGATCCCCACAGGAGTAAGCCCAGATGTGATTACTCATAAGTTAAACATCATTGAGGATGCGGTTCTAGTTGCTCAGAAAAGACGGAACCATGGGCCTAAAAATCAGTATTTTTACATATTCTTATATGTGCATTAAACTGTTATAGTATCCTACATTTTATAATTTATTCTTTCTCGCCATACTTCTTATATTCATTTGCCTAGCTTTTAGTGCTGATATACGCCCAGTGGCTGGCGAATGAAAAGTTCCACAGGCGGATCAATTACCTCAAAGATAGGACAATTGATCCCATCATGGGCGGATCCCCTTTCCACAAAGATAAGAAGCACAGACCCTCAGGAGCTTTCAAATGAGCTCAACTCTCTCCTCAAAGACAGGAAAAGGATTGACCACCATCAAAAGCGGGTTAAAATCGTCTCAAACATGAGATCATTACACCCTCAACTTTCTCCTCAAAGATAGGAGAACACTCTCATGGGCGGATCCATCTTTAGATGATCACCATTCGAGAAAGAGTTAAAACATTCCTTGGACGCAAGGACTTTACACTCTCTCACTCCCTTCCCAAAGAAGGGTTCACAAGTCCTACGGGCGGATCGCTTCACCTCAAAGATAGGTAGCAAGTTGATCCCCTAGGCAGCTTTACTTCCTCTAGAAGGAATATAACAGCTTCAAACCTTCACAAAGGTTCGCACAACGTAGTATGGCTGGCCACCTACTCCATATTAAATCCTACAAACTTATATATTTACTTACGCAAACGTAAAAGTAAATGGCGACCATAAGGATTAAAACAATTGTACTTAAGTTTTACAAACAATCGGACAATAATCTCAGCGGCAGATCGATCTACCTCAAAGATAGGAAACAATTGATTGCCGTCGGAGATAGAGTTAAAACATTTCTCAAACGTGAGAACTTTACACTCTCAAATACTCTTCCCAAAGAAGAGTCTCAAGACTTGGCGGCGGATCGATTCACCTCAAAGATAGGAAGCAAATCGATCGCCTAAGGCAGCTTAACTTCCTCACAAAGGTTCACACATTGGGGTACGGCTGGCCACCTACCCTAAACAATCAGAGAAATCCTAAACCAGATTCTAAAAAGTTACTTGCTAAAAGATATAATGCATTAGTAAAAATAGTTCTGGAAAGCAAAGGGTTCATCCAAGTAATGAAGCCTCGTCTTCATCCAAGTAATGAAGCCTCGTCTTCATCTCCAAATAATGAAGCCTCGTCTTCATCCAAGTAATGAAGCCTCGTCTTCATCTCCAAACAATGAAGCCTCGTCTTCATCAAAGTAATGAATTCACGTCTTCATCATAGAAATAACAAAGTGCACAAAAGTCCCTAAATGGCTGATCATTCTTACTGATCCCTAAGGGCGGGTCATTCTCCTCAATATGGCAGAACTGAAGAAAAGAAGTCCCTAAGGCGAATCATAATCCTATGCGGTAGGAACAAATGGTCCCATAAAGGGCGGGTTATTCCCTTTCTAAAGGAAATATAACTCTCAAGAAGCCCCTAGAGGATAACAATGGATACGGTTGGCCACCTATCCACAAGGAAGCAAAAGCCCCTAAAAGTGCATCATATCCATATATGATCCCACATAGGGCGGATCTTGTTCATAAGATCCCGCATAAGGAAGCCCCAAAAGGCGCATCATTTCCATATATGATCCCCCATCTAGGGCGGGTCCACTTTCCTCCAAGATAGAAAAATAAAACAACATTTAGACAGCCCTAAAGAGCTTTTTATACCTTTAGGGGGGGCTTCTGATAACAACCCAAATTATTCTTGAATAAGGAATAAGGGAAAATTAATAGAAATAATGGCAAACCATTATTCATTCTAAAAGAGATATTTATGCATGATTAATATGGAATTAATGATAATTAATGCAGGGGCGAATATGCAAATAATGAGAAAAAGGAAGGAATCTCTAGCATTATGCCACGCCATATGGACCATGGCGAGATACGCCATAACGAGATACGCCCGATGAGAGCGAGTAGTGGAGACCCGCCATAGCTCTCAAGGAGAGCGTACATACGCCTTGACGGATCAAAGAATATGAAAAGGCGCCTTTATTACCATCCATGAATGGGAATAAATACAATTAAATGGCAATTAATAGCCATTAAAGGGGAATAAAGACTTGACTGTTCGAATACCTCAACTCTGAGGGTTTCAATGCTAAATGTTGGGATTAATGGAGAATTGATACCAATTAAAGATGAGTAATGACACAACTCTTCACCTGCTACCCCATTAATGCTGAAGGTTACAGAAACCTATATAAATACCCCAGCTTCCTAGGATCAAAGGTACACTTACTGATTCTCTACTTTTGTGCTTACAGTTTATTCTCAGAAATATTACTGACTTTGGCATCGGAGTGTCCCCGGCCGATCCCAACGGCACCTCACAGGGAAGTGCTCCGATCAAGGTTTTTTCCTCGAGTTATCAGGATTACTTATACCTATTAATACCAATGAGATGAACAGGTGACAAGGATAAATCTACCCATCCTGTTATCTCAAGTCGGCCCCCCAATCCTAATGAACCCTTTCATTGGATCCATGTAACTGTCTAGATATCTGCATATCTGAAGCTTGTGAGATCAGCTCTCTGTCTTGATAGAAAACATTGTTATATGCAAGTCTTAACAATGTTATGTCAATCCCTATTCAAAACATATCACTTGACTTGGGGTGGTTTTAAGTTTATTAGTTTATTATAATGTTTTGTCTCACTTCATGCTTGTATAAACACTTTATAATCACTTTAAATAAACTTAGGGATTTCCTTTTATTTAGACTTATTTAGTTCTTCAAAAGTGGTTGCCTTTATACAGTTATGAAACCATATCTTATTAAAACAAATGATATAAAGAACAATTCATTTACATTAGGTTTATATCCTGGAACAATTATCTGTAGGACACTAAACCCCAACATATATATTATCGTAGAAGAGGAGAGAAGCGGTGGACGGCAGCGAGTTAAGATCTCGAAGGAGATTTGTGAGCCAATGGAGCTCCCAGGGGTGGAAGCCATGGCTCGATACTCAGCTTCCGACGAGGAGCGTGATACTGTGTTTTGTTTCTTCGATCTCCATGAGATTAAGGCGGATCCGAGAAAAACTGCATACCCAGTCACCGATCTTCATGTTTCTGTGCAATTTCCCCAGTCAGAATCCGTAAAAGCCTGTAACTGAAGATCGTTGATGATGGGAAAGAACAATCCTAGGCCAACCGTCCCTTTGAGGTAACATAACACCCTTTGAGCTCTACTTTGATCTTCTGTAGTTGGTTGTACAAGATGTTGGGATAGTTGATTTACAATGAAGGAAATATCTGGTCTTGTATGTGTAAGGTAGAGTAATTTTCCAATAAGCTGTCTGTAGGGTGTATTAATTGGTAATAGTGTTTCATTTTGGCTAGGCTTGTAATTTGGTAATGCTGGGGATGAGGCTGGCTTACAGTCAATGAATCCCATTTCATGCAACAGTTCTAATGTGTATTTCCTTTGTGACATGTGGAGGCCATGGTTATTGAGAGAGAACTCGAAGCCGAGGAAGTAATGTATGATACCCATATCCTTGATGCTGAAGGTGTCATTCAGATGGGTTTTGACCATAGAGATGGCATGCATGTCGCTTCCTACTAGTATAACATCGTCGACATAAACCAAAATTGCAGTTGTGTGCCCTACTTCTATTTTGGTAAATAAGGAAGGGTCAGCTATGGACTGAGTAAAGCCCATTTGTTTGATAGTCACCGTAAGCTTGGCATTCCACTGTCGTCCAGCTTGCTAGAGCCCATAAAGGGCTTTATTGAGCTTACAAACTTGCTTGTTGTGTTGTGGCTCGATCCCTGGAGGCAGAGCCATATAAACGTCTTCACTCAGATCCCTGTGCAGGTAAGCGTTGTCAATATCCAACTTGTGTATGTACCAATTTTTGTTTATGGCTAGAGTTAGAAGCATTCTAATCGTTGTGAACTTTGCAACAGGAGCGAAGGTGGTCGTGAAGTCAACTCCCTCCTGCTGGGTATACCCTTTTGCCACGAGTCTGACCTTATACCTTGAGATGCTTCCGTCCGCTTTATGCTTGATCTTATAGACCCATCTGCACCCTATGGGTCGTTTTCCCTCAGGTAAAGTGACCAAGTGCCATGTTTGACTTGCTTCTAGGGCTGCTAGCTCATTTTTCATTGCTTTTATCCAATTCTGGTCTGACTTAGCTTCTTAGTATGTTGCAGGTTCCTTGTGACAGGTGAGGTTAAGGGAGAAAGCTCTCTTGGCAAGGGAAAGCCTCTCATATGAGAGGTGCTTTGAAAGGGCATGTGGAGAATTTATAAGACAAGGCAATGACAAACCTTGTATTAAAGCTAAGTGATAATCCCTGAGATAAGTTGGTGTCTTTTTGGTTCTCTGTGGTCTTTCACTGGCTGGTTGAGTATTTGCGTCTTGTGTTTCTGTGGGCTCGTGATTGTCTGTCTGTATTGCATCCACATGCTGCGTGATTTCTGGTATCCTTGCTTGTATGTCTGTGCCTAGGGTCTCATCCTCATCGTCAATCATGGTTGCAATGTGCAAAGAGTCTAATTCTTCTTCGTTGGAAAAACTTTCTGTTCTTTGATTGGTTTCTGAAAATCGGAAACATTGCTCAAAAAACTTGACATGCCTGAAAAAAAAGATGTTAGTGTTTAAATTTAAGAGTATGAAACCCTTTGTGCCATGCCTGTATCCCATGAATGCACATCTGATTGCTCTTTCTGTAAATTTGCTCTTGTGTCTGTCGAGTGATGATGCATATGCTAGACACCCAAAGACCTTGAGGTCTTCTAGATTACTTTTCTCTCCGTACACCCATTGATAAGGTGTCTGTCCTAGGATAGGTGTCGAAGGCAACCTGTTTATGAGATAGACTACATGACTGACTGCCTCCGGCCAAAATTCTTTGGGGAAGGAACTTTGAAACATAAGTGCCCTTGTGGTATTCATGATGTCTAGATGTTTCCTTTCTGCCCTGCCGTTCTGTTGTGGTGTTTTTGGGCATGATGTCTGATGTATGATTCCGTTTGTGACGTAAAAATCCTTCATGATGAACTCAGGGCCATTGTCCGTTCTAATCGTCTTTATGTCCTTGTTGAACTGTCTTTTAGCGTATGTGCAAAACTGTTGTAATGCTGTGTTTGCTTGCCCCTTCGTTTGCATTAATGTTACCCATGTATACCTGCTATGATCGTCAAGTATAGTTAGGAAATAACACTTGCTAGAGTATGACTCTATAGAAGGACCCCATATGTCCACATGTATTAGGTCAAAGCACTCTTTTGCTATGCTATGGCTGTTTGAGAATGATGTCTTTTTCTGTTTAGCTTTTTGGCAAATGTCACATGGTATTTCTTTAGATGAATCAAAATCATTACAAGGTAAGTTGGGGCCTTTCATCATTTCATAAGAGGGATGGCCAAAATGCTGGTGCCATACATTTGCTTTAATTGAAAAAACAGAACAATGACTACTAGGCAATGGGTATTCTAAATAATAAAGGCCTTCGTGCTCCCTAGCCAAGCTAATCTTCTTCCAACTTGTTGTGTCTTGTATCACACACATGGACCCAGTTATCATAATGCACAGTTCACCAGTATCTAGCAATTTACTAGTTGATATGAGGTTGTAATCGAAAGCAGGTATGCACAGGACATTATGCAAAACGAGTTGTAGACTTAGGGTTACAGTACCAACATGTTCTGCCTTGACCTTTTCTCCATTAGGCAGATTTACCCAACATTTGTCTATTTTTGTGTATGAAGTGTATAATTTTGTGTCACAAATGATGTGGTCCGTGGCTCCCGTGTCTATTATCCAGCATGATGAAACAGAGTTAGGGTTTAGGCTTTTACCAGAACTGTCTCCCTTGACAAAGGTGTTGACGTTGCTGCCTGAGGCCGGGGCCTTTCCTGAATGGCTCAATGGCAATGAGGCGACTAGCGTCTGATACTGGTCTTTGGTTAGAGTGAACGGTTTTGCGTTTGCCTACCTATTATCTTCCTCACCAGAATCCCCGTTGTCTCTGCCCTGATTCACTGCTAAGTTGGCCTTGGGTTGGTTAGTTCTGAAAGGATTCCCCTTGTTTCTATTTCCATAGTTTGGCGGATAACCGTGTTTCTTGAAACAGATGTCTTCAGTGTGGCCTGTTGTTAGACAAGGTGCCGACGGCCTCGCCCGGGCGGACCGGGGGGTGGACACCTCATGGCGACGTAAGCGGTGATTGGCGCCGAAAGCAACCAATCGTGGAATCAAGCTGCTCGGCAGGACCGGAGCTCGGAGTATGGAAGAGTCACCACCCACGAATGGGAAAATGAACACCGATCCCTTGCGGGAGACCGGTGAGGGTTCGGGAAACTTAGGTACGAGCCGAGAAGGCTAGCTCCTTTCCGGAGAAAGGCTATTAGGCACCCCGATATCGCCCGGTTATGAACCACCGGCCTCCTACTCAGCGTGTTAGGCGATAACGGACTAATCGCATATTTCTTTAAGTTTAAAATTCATTTGAAACCTTTTCTTTCTCGCTTTGAAAACCGTTTTGAGCATGTCATTAAAAGCCATTTCAGTAAAGAATCACCCATTTTGCATAAATTTAAAATACATAGGAGAGAGAGGGGGAGAAGAAAGAATTGATTTATTCACGGTGTGATTTTATGCTTTAGACTATACACTAATTCTAAGCTAATCTCATTCCCAAAAAAACGAGTTTATTTACATGATTCGTACCTTAATCGCTGTTGGAACGATTTAGGTACGTTTCAAAACCCCGTTAATTTACATGATATCGACTCGAATCGCCGTTGGAACGACTCGAGCGTTTGAAAACGTGAGATAAGAAGTTTTAATAAAAAAAACGTGGTTAAGCATACAAGTCCATTTATTTTTGTACAAAATCACTTAGACAAGAAAACGATTCAAAACTCTATTATTTACAAATAGAAAACGATTTTAATTACAAGGTTCGCTCAATCCGTCGTTGGAACGGATTAAGGTTTCAACACGTGATATTTTGGAAACGGTTTTAAAATGACAAAAAACGTTATTTACACTTTGGGAATATCTAGAAAAGCTTTTAATTTAAACAAACAACTTGAAATCTCTTTTTGTCTTTTATTTTCTCTTTTTCACTCAATTAGCCCTTACTTGAACATCATTACAATAATTAACAAATCAAAGCCAAATTTACCCAATCAAATACATTTTAAAATATATACATATATACAAAAATAGAATAGAGATACATATATATACATAGTTTTATTTAAAAATAAGGATATATCTATAGATAAAAATGAGTAAGAAATACTATATGATATAATAAAGAAAATTAGAAAGCATACTAAATATAATACATTTTTATTTTAGTTAAAGCTATGTAAAAATAATGGGCAAAAATCTCAAAATAAGAGAATATCATTTGTCCCAAAATGGTTTCACCTAATAATAACTAATATAACCCAAACAACCCAAAAACTATATATATATATATATATATATATATATATATATATATATATTACTTTATAACATTAAATCCAAACAAATTAAATTTCAACATGAACTAAATAGCTATATAATACTTAATTAATGCTTATAGGAATTAAAAATAATTTTTATTTTAGTTAAAGCTATGTAAAAATAATGGGAAAAAATCCCAAAATAAGAGAATATCATTTGTCCCAAAATGGTTTCACCTAATAATAACTAATATAACCCAAACAACCCAAAAACTATATATATATATATATATATACATATATTACTTTATAACATTAAATCCAAACAAATTAAATTTCAACATGAACTAAATATCTATATAATACTTAATTAATGGTTATAGGAATTAAAAATAATTTTTATAAACATATTACATAATTAAATACATATGTACACAAGTATAAATATCAAAAAGTTGAGAAAAGAGGGTTAAAAGGGTGATTTTTGGATTCCAGCAGATTACCGACGGAAAATCCGTCGCTAATCTGCTGTTAGTGACAGAAATGATAGAATATCAGAAACAGTCCCTATACTTTCCAGATTTATTCAAATGCTTTAGATTAGATCTATTCTATCATTTTGGACCTCCGAACTACCAAAATAGGATCATAGTCTATAACGGAGACTCCTAAAACGACGTTTTATTTTTAAACGTTATTTTAGAAATATTTTCAAAAATTATAATTACAACGTTTTTAATCCCGAACTACCTTTGAGTCGGATCACGGTTCGTATTGGGATATTAAGACGAGGTTTTTTATTTCAAAAACAAAACCAAACGTTTGTTTAACACGAGATGAGAATTAAATAAATACGGAATAATAAATAAAACGTGATAAATAAATAATTAACTAAATAAATAAAACTTTAGAATAAATAAATAAAATGAATAAAATAAATAAAGCGAGTCTAGTCCTCGGATAATACCTCAAGATCGGTATTGACAGCTGAAGTCAGTTGATTCCACGAGTTACGATTTTTGTGTTTTTCGGTGTTTTTAGTAAAATTTTAACTTTTAGGAAATTCGGATTTTTTAGGAAAAAAAAATGTTTTTTCCCAAAAAAATAACTTTCTCTCTCTAAAAAATGTTTTAGAGTGAGATGCTCCAAAAATCCCTCCCCCCCAAATGCATGGGGATCCGTGCCTTTTTTATAGGCACGGATCCCAAAAAAATTTTGGACGTAGCCCGACGGGTGTCGGGCTATGCCCAAAATGGTTGGGCGGACGCCCAACCAGTGTTGGGCGAACGCCCAACCTCCGTTGGGCGCGCGCCCAACAGATGTTGGGCGTCCGCCCAACAGACGTTGGGCGTCCGCCCGACGGATGTTGGGCGCGTGCGCCCCGCGCTGCCGGGCGCGCGTCCAACTGCCGTCGGGCGCGCACCGGCTGCTGCTAGGCGCTCGCCCAATGCCACTACGCACCCGCGAACCGTCCACTCGACGACCGCAACCCCTACAGATCCTCTCGTGATTTTTATTGTTATTTTTGCTTTAAATTATCGGAACCGACCGCTTCAACCGTCTTGTTATGGGTTTTCGTCACATGTCCTCCGACTCGATGTCTACAGTTGCCCCTACTTTCCTATTTTGACAGTGATGTGTGTGTTTTGAAAACGTTTTTTGCTAACGCAACACATGCAATGTAAATATATTAAAGTAAAAGACACGTATAGAGTAGGAGGAAGAATACCTGATCTCCATGCCGCATGCTCCGGCCTTGTCTTCGATCTTTGCCTTGTCTGTCCCGTCTTTGCCTTTAAATCGGCCGCGGGCGGACGCTCTTTCTGGGGAACCTAGTCTCTAAATCGACTGCTGGTAAAATGGCTCAATAGCAACCCTGGTCTCTAGATTGACCGTAGGTAAAATGGCTCAAAAGCAACCTTGGTCAACGACGGTGGGTAAAATGGCTCAACAGCAACCCTGGTCCATGACCGCGGGTAAAATGGCTCAAAAGCGACCCTGGTCCACGACCGCGGGTAAAAATGGCTCAAAAGCAACCCTAGTCAACGACCGTGGGTAAAATGGCTCAAAAGCAACCCTGGTCTCTAAATCGACCGCAGGCAAAATGGCTCAAAAGCAACCCTGGTCCACGACCGCGGGTAAAATGGCTCAAAAGCAACCCTGGTCTCTAAATCGACCGCAGGCAAAATGGCTCAAAAGCAACCCTGGTCCACGACCGCGGGTAAAATGGCTCAAAAGCGACCCTGTTCCACGACCGCAGGTAAAATGGCTCAAAAGCGACCCTGGTCCACGACCGTGGGTAAAAACGGCTCAAAAGCAACCCTGGTCCACGACCGCGGGTAAAATGGCTCAAAAGCAACCCTGGTCTCTAAAGCGATCGCAGGCAAAATGGCTCAAAAGCAACCCTGGTCCACAACCGCGGGTAAAATGGCTCAAAAGCAACCCTGGTCTCTAAATCGACCCCAGGCAAAATGGCTCAATAGCAATCCTGGTCCACGACCGCGGGTAAAATGGCTCAAGAGCAACCCTGGTCTCTAAATCGACCTCAGGTAAAATGGCTCTCTTTAGCAACCCTGGTCTCTAAATCGACCGCAGGTAAAATGGCTCTTTCTAGCGACCCTAGTCTCTAAATCGACCGCATGTGTGTAGTGATGCATATAGATGGGTGAATGTAGCCTAGTCTATGGATGTGTGTAACCACCTATGTGTGTGTGTGCAGGTGACTGTGGGTGTGTTTGAATGTGCATAAGTGTGGCCTATGCGTTTTGCTTTATGCGGATGTATGGACATGTGTGTATGCAAACTATGTATGTGTGGATGAGATGGTCGGATGGATTCCCTTTTCATAGGCTTGAGGATTTTGGTAGCTTTAGATCGAGAAATGATGTTTCAGGCCATCCCCAAGGCGTGCAAGGATGAGGGTAAGGATAAGTTTGAAACCAAGGGTTGTAAGGATGGGGATTTGGTTTTGATGAACTTGTGTCAAGGGGAGGTATGTAGTGATGCATATAGATGGGTGGATGTAGCCTAATCTATGGATGCGTGTAAACACTTATGTGTGTGTATGCGGGTGACCGTGCATGTGTTTGAATGTGCATACGTGTGGCCTATACATTTTTCTTTATATGGATGTATGGACACGTGTGTATGCAAACTATGTATGTGTGGATGAGATGGTCGAATGGATTCCCTTTTTCATAGGCTGGAGGATTTCGGTAGCTCTAGATCGAGAAATGATGCTTCAGGCGATCCCCTAGGTGTGCAAGGATGAGGGCGAGGATAAGTTTGAAACCAAGGGTTGTAAGGATGGGGATTTGGTTTTGATGAGCTTGTGTCAAGGGGCTCTTGCCTTTAACCAGAGATTGACGCATTCATTTTTTTCCTAATTTTTGCCTGAGTCACCCTTTTCGGGTTTTCAACTCAACGGGATCTCTCCGATATTCTCTATCTCTCCTTTTGCATGAACTGCCCCTAGGGGTTTTCAATTCATCTTTTCTATATCTCACCGATTTTCTCTATCTCTCCTTTTGCTTGGATCGCCTCTTTTGAGGTTTTCAATCCAACCTTTTTGTTCAATTTTTTTTCTCTTTTTTTTTTCTTTCTTGGTTGTAAATGATACCGGATAGCACATGGGGTCCATATCCACGGGCCACTTCTATGCTGAGCATTTGACGATGAGTTCATGCCCGATGCCTTCGTTAATAGAGAAGCTTCCAGAGCGAGATGGACGGTGATCTGATTGCATGGTCGTGCCCCCGATTAAAGTTACCGTCTTGGTGTGGGTTAGAAGCTGATGCGAGCGCATGCCCTTGCCAACTTGAGGTGAGATTTCACGTGCGCTCAAACTAGGGATACTGCCGTTGGGAGTAGTTATGGAGGAGAGATGCTTCGGTCGAAGTTTGACTCTTGAGAGGACCACATAGGAGCAGAGGGACCGGACTTCATGGGGCATGAGAGAGAGGAATAGTCTCTTTTTTTAGTTTTTTTTTTAGATTTTGGATCGGTTTATGGGTGTGATTTTAGTTGAGACGGGGTGTCTATTGATGCGGGTGTTTTCATTGCAAATGCAACCGTCTAGCTTAAATAAAGCACTTGGCAAACATAAATTGAATTGTTTACTGCTCAGTTCATTAACCACTGTCACCAAAGTATGCCCTTTCGGGTTTTCACATTTCAGTTATTTTAACGCTCTCCTTTTACCCCCCGGAATTTTCAAATAAGCGCCCCATGAGGTTTTCACTTATTGGGGTGTCCATTATTGTTGCATAGGCCGTCCTTTATGGATTTTCAACCTATCGGGATTTTCTTTCTTTCTTTCTTTTTTTTTTGAATTCTCATGAGAAAGATTCCTTGGGTTCCTTTAAGATTGACCGTAGTTCTAAACTCCGTCGCCGCCTTTGTCTTCATTCGACTACGCATTTGATCTTTCTTTGCTAAAGTGAGCTTTTCTCGTACATTAGATCACCCATTTGCTGGGCAATGTTAACCGCTCTTGTCCTCTTGACGCCCCTCGGCTAGTTACGTCTGCTTGATAATTTTCTTTTACTTCTGATTGGCTTGTCTTTGCCCCTGAGCCTTTTCAGCATTGCCTTTTTTTTTTTACTTTGAGTCATCATAGATCTGAACCTTTTCATTGATCCTGGAATAGGGTCCTTTATCGTTGATAGGTTAGTTGCCCCCGTCTTGTTCTGAATGGTGCACTCATGCACTGGTGTCCCCTTTGGGGGGAGGAATTTTTGTCGATGCCTTAGTGCTAGCATGGTTCTGAGGGCTTGTTGATTGTCGCTCCGTCTTCTTTTTGGCAAAAGCCGGTGAGAACCCTTCATTTGATGGGTCTACGCCCGACTTATCATCGTAGAGTCAGGGAATCGCTTCTCATGATTTATTCTGTTTTTTTTTTCTCTTAATTTTCTCTCTTCAGTGGTTAAGTACTGAGCAATAATTATATTCTAGAGCTTACGTCCGTGCCATGATAAAAAGCGGGAATGTCTCAATTGGGTGAATGTCAAATGTAAATGCATATAATTAGGACAAAATTTGCGGAAATGAAATTTCATTGAATTCAAAAGGAGGTTCGTAACATCTTGTGGAATAGAAGATACAATAAAAGACAAGGATAAAGACTACAAGTGCAATCCTCTCTCTCATGCTACTTCAGGAAGCTTCAGGTTCTTCCACTTCATAAGTGTCCTCGATCTCGAGAACTTCTTCTTTAGCTCATCCCGTTCTGTTGTAGACTTCACCGTTCAAGGAACAAGACGAAGGCTTCCTCTGCTGAGAAGGGTCTGGATCACTTATCCTTCCAGCTTCGATGAGATCTTGGATTTCATGCTTCAACCTCATGCAAGTACTTGTTTCGTGACCATATTTCTGGTGGAAGTGGCAGTAGCCTCTGCGTTTGACTAACTCAGTGGTTTGACCTCCCGTGGCGGGTAGAGGATGAAGTATGTCATGCATTCGTAGACCCTCCAACACTTCAAATAAGGGTTGAGTGAAAGTGGAGAACTCCCTTCCCTCCCCTCTATACTGAGAGGGTGATAGAGGGCGAACAACCCTGGTAAACTCATGTCCCCGATGGTGTGGGTCTTGTTGTGTTCGTGGGACATAGTGTGAGGCTACCCTTAGTGGAGTGAATGTTTGTGGGGTAGATTGTGACGCGAACTGGAACATAGGTTTCTCTACCACAGCTTTCGGGATCTCAGCAACCAGTGACTCACTCATGACCTCCCGGACCAACCTTTTCAGCTCTATCTTGAATTCATCTGAAGCTAGGACATCGGGAAGAACTCGCTCGATTTCTGCTCTGAGATTGAAATCTCCTATCATCCCCTGGGAACCTTCAGCCCCATCATTCTTAGCAACATCCGGATCATTAAGAGCACGTCTGAACTCGTTAGAAAAGACGTATTTGGCTAAAGCCCCTTGCACACGGCTCTCAAGATTGTGGTTTGTTGGGGTTTAGTGTCCTATAGTCAATTGTTGCGAGATACAAACTTATTGTAAATGAATTGTTCTTTATATCATTTGTTTTAATGAGATATATGTTTTATAACTATATAAAGGCAATCCCTTTTAAGCACTGAATAAAGTCTAATAAAAGGAAATCCGTAAGTTTGTTTAAAGTGATTATAAAGTGTTCATACAAGCATGAAGTGAGACAAAACTTTATAATAAACTAATAAACTTAAAACCACCCCAAGTCAAGTGATATGTTTAGGATTGATATATCACGGTTGAGACTTGTATGTAACAATGTCTTCTGTCCGACAGAAAGCTGATCTCACAAGCTTCATATATATAGATATCTGGACAGTTACATAGATCCGGTGAAACGTTGTTCATTAGGATTGGGGATCCGATTTGAGATAACAGGATGGGTAGATTCATCCTTGTCAACTATTCATCTCATTGGTATTACTAGGTATAACTAATCCTCAGACTCAAAAGAATGTTAATTGGTCATCCTGAATTACTGAATGTGAGACTTTGATCCTGCGGTCCCACGATCCTTAACAGAGATGACTCTGGGGTGTGAACTGCAAAGGTTGGGTGTCACAGGAAGTAATGTCAGGGTAGTTATACATTGGATTGAGCATTTATCACTCCCGATTAATGGGAGATACATCCAAGGATCGCTTGTGGAAGACTCGACTCTAAACCCTTGCAAGGTGATAGCTTAAGAGTAGAAATACAGATTTCACTTAACCTATCTTTTTGAGTTGACTCGGCCAAGAACAAGTAAAATGAACGTCTCGCTATATGTGACTTGACATTACCCATAGTCATAAGATTCAGTTCAAGGATGTAGTTGATAAAGGATCGTATTATACCGTAACTAATACGGAAGGGTTAACGACAGAATCAACCTGTCTTCTTAACGGACTCTGGGGGAATGATTACAGACTTGCCAATAACATACTCAGTACATCATTCCGTTATGCAAGGATTAAATATAATTCTTGAAGAAATTAATTTAATAGTTGCATACGGCCAGAAGTAGTAAGAACCTAATGGATCACACATAAGACTTGGAACCAAAAGAGAGATGGATATGATTAATAGATGGAAGCCCAATTGAGCCCAGTAAGGCCCAAATATATGGAGGGGGGCGAAATTTGTATATAGAGATAAGGAATTGATTTTATTCCATTAATCCTAATTTGATTAGGATTATGAATTAAATTAATTAAGAGATAATTAAATTAGGAGTTTTAATTGGATTAATATACTCCTATTATTATCCAATTAGGTTATTTATTATTATTCTAAATATATTAGATATATAGTGAGATAATAATTAGGAATCCTTTTCCGAATTGGATTCCTATTAAGTAACCTATTCCTATCTAACTAGGGTTTAGATTCAAGCAACTATATATACCCCCTCCCATGTGAATTTCGAAAAAGCCTAATCCCTCCCCCTTTAGTGATTTTCGAAATTGCTATTCAGTGAGAGAAAAAGAATTCCCATCCCCTAGTTCGTGGACAAGAATTCATACGGCATTCCATCGATTGATTAATCTTATTCATCCCTCTTTCTCCTTGATCTTGTGTTGGTTAATTAGAGGCAATCTATTTTGGTTGCATCTCATAAGGGTTGATTTCATCTTAACCTCTCCGTGTTAAACTTTGTGGTTGGAATCTCGGAGAAGAATTGTGGGCGCTTCTTTAACAACGGTAGATTGTTCATCAAAAGGCATTCCTTCTTATCCCTCTTTATATGAAATAACGATTAACGGATCCTATGGTTAAAAGGAAATAGGCTAAAATTTTTATATTTCCGCTGCTATACCTTAGCCCTAATTTCCTTCATGGTTTGGATTGTTGGACTGGGCCATGAGTTGGGTTTCTAACAAGGAAAGAGAAAGGATTGGTGAGTGGAGCTTTTTAGGCATTATGAATTTTGATGATGCGATGCACGTGTGATGCGAATGTCAAAGCTATCTACTTGTGCCTCCTATCGATGGATGTATGATTTATGCATGATTCGTGGTGTGCGCTTTATTTCTTACAACATAAACAGATTTGACTGGAGCTATACCCCTTTTTACCAGAGCTGTCGGCAGCACTTCGGTCGTATGTGCTAACTTACCTGTTTGGAACTGCGGATGCCTGAAACCATTTCAACTGTTATGCACACATTAGTACGAACCCTACAAGTTTACCTTGCAATGCTTTACCATATGTACAATGTTGAATGACGCTTGTGAGATTGAGACGTCCCTCATGATAAGTAAAATTCCCTAGGACGCTAGGTAGATGAGAGTGTACCCTGATGGTATCTGTGACGTGTAGATACATTGGAGGGGTAGCGACATGAGTGGGGGGAATGACATACTTGGTACATCGACACGACTCACGATTTAGAAAGAACAACCTAAGCGACTATGTATGAGGTGTATGTGAGGGATTGTCATCACCGGTTCTAATGATGTACTTCGAACCTATAGGGCGTTACTAGGCTGAGGTGACTCTCATGGTACATCTGAGACTTAAACGGACCATGATGAAGACGTGCGGGGCATGTGTCCATAGTTTACTTGGTATTGATACCGATAGCAGGGAACCGCCTTTCTGGGAAACACAAGCTTCCTGAAATAGGCCGATATAGAGGGCGTGTCCTAAACTAGAAGCGAGCGGGATGTGACCACCACACATGGGGTGTGGGTCAATGGTTAGTAGATGTACCAACGGAACCTTGGTGTGCTACGTAGAAAGTGGTAACGCACGAGATGTGCCCTAAACAGGTTAAGGCATAAGGGAGACGCGAGTGACATACGTGATGTGCATTAATTGTCAGCTTTTCTTGGAAAGCAACTATTACAATGACGGGTATTATTTGATGGGATACGGAATACCCGATACTCGAGGTCCGAATAGGGTACACATATGACACACGTATTATCTGACCAACTTTGGGCATAGATGAAGCACAAAGATGACTCGAGAGGTACCTCCTAACAGCATTGGAGGTGTCAGCTAGACACGATACCGACCGCAGGGTGCAGTCTAAGGATTAAATCAAGCTAGAGACACAAATACCTCGATGAATTTGCGGACATCGGTGCGCCTGGTAGAATGAGGGGTGTCCTAATCCGATCGAGGTACCAACGAGACGGAAACAACGACTTACCTAGTATGTGTCCAAGGTCAATTGGTTTCGTAGCTCAAACCCGACGACAATATGTTTTATGAGAATCCTTGAAGATCTTACATGGATATTTATGACGTATTTGGTCCATCACCGATATTTGAGACACCAGCAATGACACACAGGGTAGACATCGATAGTTCGACTGGAACCTATCACTACGAACAATTTGCGGAGCAACGAAGGCGCAAACCAAGACCTTCGAGGTAAGTGCCAGATGTTGGACTTAGACGCGGTACGAACAACTTGATACTACTGATACGAGCGAGACCCAAATAGCGACACATAGGGCATATGTCTCAGACTCGTAAATAAGGCAATTCGGAGTTTGGGGCGCATAGACAATGGTACCAATGATGTAGGGGAAGCGTGTCGAGGGTTTGACAATACAAACAACCCGTTGTTTGAGTCGTACTCAAGACATGCGTGACGACTTACGGGGCGTTCGCCAAAAGTTTGACAGGAGCCTCACGACATGAACAACTCAGTGTGTCAAAGTGTGAGCGGGACGCTCGAGACGGAGCCTATAGGGTACGTGCCTAAGGGTATGACTTGGACTCGACGACATGAATCACGCTATATGACAGGTACGTGCCAAAAGTTCGACTCAAACCTGACGATACAAATGACTCGACATTGGAGGTGTAAACGAGATGCACGTGATGACATATATGAACTTGCCCCAGATTCGACTTGAACTCAATGACATGAATGACTCGACATTTGACATGCGAATAGGACGCACCAAACCGCGTATGGGGGTGTGTGCCACAAGATTAACCCTGACTGGATGGTATAAACGACTCAGTCTTTGATATGTGAGTAAGGTGCGAGGCATGACATACGGAACGCGTGTCAAAGGTCGGTCCAGAATTGGATAGCCTAATGACATATTCATGGACTACAAATATTGCTGATGACAAGGCGACATACGGGGCATGTTTTGACAAGGCCCAACATATGACTAAAGCACAAGCGGTGACATACGGGGTACGCACCGAAAGCTGATACGTGCTCGAAGCACCAGTGTCACATGTTTGGAATACCGACGTGTTACGGTATATGGTGACACACCTGGTATGTCTCATATCGATTTGGACATTTTGAAGATGCGACAGGGTGTCTCCAGAAGGACAAGGATGTGCGGGTTACCTTAGTGCAATGATGTGTCGATATACAAGGTACGACCGAGGGTACCAATGGGGTGTGACGATGACCTACCAGCTAAGAGGTTAGTACAATGATGCACAGATTTATTAGATGTGATGAGGTGACCTATAAGGCGCTAGTTAAAGTGCAGATACGACGCGATGACTTCATATAAAACGTGCGTCAGAGGGTCAATGTGAACCTGGGGCCCGGACAGTGGGACGATGTAAATACAAGGGGGCACCATGACGACCCACGTGGCACAACTAAAAGTACAAATGGGAGATGTGGACAACACATGAGTTAACGGTTCATTTCGGAGCTGAGGGTATTGCCCACAACTCTGAAATACAGAGGTGCAATGTATGGACCACATCCCCAGATGCGAATGACGACAGGTAAACGAGATTCGTGTGAAACAATTCACTCGACCCTAAGGTTCCGATCTTACAACCACGTAACTTTGGAGTATAGGTGCACGGTGCGCCGACACACGTGGCATATCTTAGCGTACGAAAGTCATGATGGCAACCTACGAGGTGAGGGGCATGGATAATACAACAACGTAATTTGGAATCACCTGAGCATTGTGTATAGCATGGCGACATCCGTGGGTATGTCTTGAGATACGAACGGGAGGTGACGACGACCCGTGAGATTATGGTTCTATTTGAGATCAAAGTACCAGTCATAATCTTGAGATGTGTTGGCTAAGGCGTAGCGACATACACGGTATGTCTTGAGGCGTAAATATGACGTGTATGAGACATGTGACGAATGGTTAATTTGAGTCTCGGGGGAACCGACGCCGTGATAATGTTTTTTTTGAACCACTGATATATTGTCGGTGACGTGGCGACACACTTAGTATGTCTTGAGTTGATCGTGCGGATAGTATACGGGACCTGCCCCACGATGCGAATGTCAGGATAAGCGGGGTATGACCACCAAACAAGTCTAACCATGATAGAGGAATGCGGGGTATGTCGCGACACATGAGATATGTCTCCGGATGACTCAAACACGATGGCGAAGATGCATGTGACACGTCATAATGCATGCGGTACACCCCCTAATGGTATGAACAGGATGATAAAGATATGTGCGACGTATCCCGCACAAAGTATAACATGGCGAAGACGTAGGGAACACCTTAGGGTCTAAAGGTAGGCCACTTGACTGGTATGCGAGACATGGTAAAGACGTGCGAGCTGCATTGTGATATACGGGGTATGCCTTCTGTTAGGCACCTAGCAAGGCGAGAACTCAGGTTATGACATACGGGGTATGGCTCTAGACTAGTGTACCTGATATGGAAGGCGCATATATGACCTATCGCGATGTACGACCTCGACAATTCCCGGATGTACACAATGTGTGGCGGCGCATCGGGTACACGTCCTGACTAGTGTATAGCTGATGTGATAGAGACGCATGGGACACTTCATGATATGGAAGGCGGGACGAGGCAAGGACGTATGGGATATGTCACGATCCAACTGGTATGCCTCTCGTCAAACGTATATAACATGGTGAAAAAGCGCATGATACGCCATGACATATGGGATGAGGCGAAGATGTACAGGATGCGTTATAATACACATAGTATACCTTCTGAACGGTGTGTAATGACATGATAGAGACACCAGGAATGGGTCCCAATAAGCGAGGCGCAACAGGGAAAAGACATATGGAATACATCGTGACATAACAGGTATGCCTCTTGATTGGTGCCTGGATGATTAATAGAAGATGCATGGGGCGCGTTACGTCCTACGGGGTACAACAAAGTAAAGATGAAAGGAATACATCACCACATGACAGGTGGGACTCATGACGGGTGGACACGTGATGACACGACACAGCAAGGATATAGCGGATAAGTCACCAGGGAACAATACGCCTCTTGACTGGGTAAGGACATATTGGAGGTGCCGCAACATACAGGGTACGCCAAAACAAAGGCATAGGGGATACGCCATGACATAAGGGTTGTACCTTCTGACTAGTGCCTACGATACTAGGGAAATTACGAGGTACGCTACCATACGTACAATATGCTAAGGCGAAGACGCATAGGATATGTCACGACATAATGGACATGCCTCCTCGCTAGCATACAAACAACATTGTGAAGACGCCCGAGATGTGCCAAGGACGTATAGGATGCATCCCAACACACAGGCATGACAAGGCAAAGACGTATGGGATACGTCACGACATAACTGGTATGCCTCCCGATGAACACGCGACGCTGGGGTCGACTCTTTCTCACATTCCTAACAAACACGTCCTAAGTTTACAAAACCTAGAATGGCTGCACACAGTTCGGTTAGCATGCGACACTCTATATGGTATGACTGTAATGATTTGTTAAGCATAGGATGCATTATGACTTAAATCTGACTCGACTGATGTACAAATAGATAGAAATCCATACGAACAAACTAGTTAACGAAAATCGTACATAACGCGTAATTAGATTGGAATGAGAAAACGTTAGATAACAATCACATCATCTCTCTTCCATCCTTATTCCTCCACACACTCGTTGGTCCAAGTCTCTTTCCTAGGATTTTGGTATGGGCTCACATCGTGGTCCAGAGGACGCGTGATGCCGTTGATTATTGCGGAAAAAAGTAAATCATCCATCAGACAATACAGTTCGTTTTGACGTATCAACATTCAGTGACTAAGATATCGACCAAATGGATTGTCCTTTCGAATAACTCGTCTTTTGTTATTTCGCGAGACGCATTGGTTCGGGTTTTGATTCCCTTTTGAGCGTATCTCGGATTTAGACGTGGTACGAGTTATTCTTTTCAGTTCAATCGTTCGTTATTGACAATGATTCGTTCCCTTTTATTCGCGTGGGTTCGTGTCTCGGTTTTTGGATTACAACGGGATCTTTTTGGATCTATCGAGAGACGCAACCATGTGTTTGTTTAGTGAGAATATCACTTTTTGATTTTTGTTAGGGAACGGACTCATCGCGTAACGTGTTTGTTTTTAGCGTCAAGAATCCGTTTGCTTGTTTTGGCTACGTGAGAAGACGACGAGTCTTATTTGAGCGCACGGTAATCTTTTGGCTAGCAACAAATTTTTATTTCTTCCAATTTACGGGATATATCATCCTAGTGTGGTTATAGGAAATCAACGTTTCGTTTAATCGCATGCTTATTCGAAGCAGGGATATTACCGTTCTTTTTCATTTAGGCACGAGTTAAGCAAACACACATGTCGGGCCATATTTCTTGCAGTTTTGGTAACGGTCGAAATGATCGAGCCATTAGTCAAACCCACAGTCTCGTCCATATGGTGCAATCACGCGGTTTCTTAGCTTAATTCGGCTTCGTGATTTTTAAGCGGCGTATATACCAGTTCGAGGCACGTATTTAACGACATTGGTTCATTTTCTTTAACTACTCTCGGGATTGACATATATCGTAGATACAGAATGATTTTGGTCGTTTGATTATTTTTGCTTTTCTTTTATTTTCTTAGTCACTTTCGCGAATACGTCCATTTCTCCTTAGAACAACACAAGGTATAACGTAAGAGCTCATTTTTTATTCGGAAGGGACGGGCCAAGTTCATGAAACTCTTTATGTTACAATGGGGTCGTTCAAAACAGAAATGTTCTTCGTTTTGTCATGATCTCGTTTTATCCCAACCTATTTAAAGAATGTGAATAACGGCCACTGTTAATATAGTCTTTTGAATCGAGCTATAACTATCCTTAATACCAAACCGATTTGTACTAATACGTGCTTACACCACAACGTATTTCCTGAACATGTGCCTTCTTCGGGACACGGAAAGGGACCAGGCGGGTCGCACAAGTTCATTCATACGAGATGACTAAGTCGTCTTTAGTTCGAAACGTTTCGATGTTTTGGGGTAGTTTGTATATCGGTTTAAGAGTATATATTAACGTATCGCTTCATTTTCTTTACACATTTTAGGATTAGACACGTATCATGGCAATTTGAAAACACGAACTGATTCATTTATCACATCAAAAATGGTAACGGGTAATCCTATGGCAACTTCTAAGGCTACTATATGCTGACACGGCTGGTCGCGGGACCTCACAGGACCGCACAAATTCGCCCCTAACAAATGGATGGGGACCCTTTAGCGCCTTACTGTAAGGGGGAACTTACACTAGCCTCTTTCGAGCGACGAATGGACTCTCGCTAGAGGTTTCGCGGAAATTACCCAAAAGGTTTGCAATAATGCTTATGAATGCATACGAAAAGAAATAATACGATCCGTCCCCGTTAAGGGCTTAATACACGCCTTCCGGAATCAAATTTCTCGCTTCCCCAGCGGAGTCGCCACTTGTTAGACAAGGTGCCGACGGCCTCACCCGGGCGGACCGGGGGGTGGACACCTTATAGCGACGTAAGCGGTGATTGGCGCCGAAAGCAACCAATCGTGGAATCAAGCTGCTCGGCAGGACCGGAGCTCGGAGTATGGAAGAGTCGCCACCCATGAATGGGAAAATGAACACCGATCCCTTGCGGGAGACCGGTGAGGGTTCGGGAAACTTAGGTACGAGCCGAGAAGGCTAGCTCCTTTCCAGAGAAAGGCTACTAGGCACCCCGACATCGCCCGGTTATGAACCACCGGCCTCCTACTCAGCGTGTTAGGCGATAACGGACTAATCGCATATTTCTTTAAGTTTAAAATTCATTTGAAACTTTTTCTTTCTCGCTTTGAAAACCGTTTTGAGCATGTCATTAAAAGCCATTTCAGTAAAGAATCACCCATTTTGCATAAATTTAAAATACATAGGAGAGAGAGGGGGAGAAGAAAGAATTGATTTATTCACGGTGTGATTTTATGCTTTAGACTATACACTAATTCTAAGCTAATCTCATTCCCAAAAAAACGAGTTTATTTACATGATTCGTACCTTAATCGCCGTTGGAACGATTTAGGTACGTTTCAAAACCCCGTTAATTTACATGATATCGACTCGAATCGCCGTTGGAACGACTCGAGCGTTTGAAAACGTGAGATAAGAAGTTTTAACAAAAAAAATGTGGTTAAGCATACAAGTCCATTTATTTTTGTACAAAATCACTTAGACAAGAAAACGATTCAAAACTCTATTATTTACAAATAGAAAACGATTTTAATTACAAGGTTCGCTCAATCCGTCGTTGGAACGGATTAAGGTTTCAACACGTGATATTTTGGAAACGGTTTTAAAATGACAAAAAACGTTATTTACACTTTGGGAATATCTAGAAAAGCTTTTAATTTAAACAAACAACTTGAAATCTCTTTTTGTCTTTTATTTTCTCTTTTTCACTCAATTAGCCCTTACTTGAACATCATTACAATAATTAACAAATCAAAGCCAAATTTACCCAATCAAATACATTTTAAAATATATACATATATACAAAAATAGAATAGAGATACATATATATACATAGTTTTATCTAAAAATAAGGATATATCTATAGATAAAAATGAGTAAGAAATACTATATGATATAATAAAGAAAATTAGAAAGCATACTAAATATAATACATTTTTATTTTAGTTAAAGCTATGTAAAAATAATGGGCAAAAATCCCAAAATAAGAGAATATCATTTGTCCCAAAATGGTTTCACCTAATAATAACTAATATAACCCAAACAACCCAAAAACTATATATATATATATATATATATATATATATATTACTTTATAACATTAAATCCAAACAAATTAAATTTCAACATGAACTAAATAGCTATATAATACTTAATTAATGCTTATAGGAATTAAAAATAATTTTTATAACCATATTACATAATTAAATACATATGTACAGAAGTATAAATATCAAAAAGTTGAGAAAAGAGGGTTAAAAGGGTGATTTTCGGATTCCAGCAGATTACCGACGGAAAATCCGTCGCTAATCTGCTGTTAGTGACAGAAATGATAGAATATCAGAAACAGTCCCTATACTTTCCAGATTTATTCAAATGCTTTAGATTAGATCTATTCTATCATTTTGGACCTCCGAACTACCAAAATAGGATCATAATCTATAACGGAGACTCCTAAAACGACGTTTTATTTTTAAACGTTATTTTAGAAATATTTTCAAAAACTTATAATTACAACGTTTTTAATCCCGAACTACCTTTGAGTCGGATCACGGTTCGTATTGGGATATTAAGACGAGGTTTTTTATTTCAAAAACAAAACCAAACGTTTGTTTAACACGAGACGAGAATTAAATAAATACGGAATAATAAATAAAACGTGATAAATAAACAATTAACTAAATAAATAAAACTTTAGAATAAATAAATAAAATGAATAAAATAAATAAAGCGAGTCTAGTCCTCGGATAATACCTCAAGATCGGTATTGACAGCTGAAGTCGGTTGATTCCACGAGTTACGATTTTTGTGTTTTTCGGTGTTTTTAGTAAAATTTTAACTTTTAGGAAATTCAGATTTTTTAGGAAAAAAAATGTTTTTTCCCAAAAAAATAACTTTCTCTCTCTAAAAAATGTTTTAGAGTGAGAAGCTCCAAAAATCCCTCCCCCCCAAATGCATGGGGATCCGTGCCTTTTTATAGGCACGGATCCCAAAAAAAAACAAAAAATTTGAGCCTACGCCCAAAATGGTTGGGCGGACGCCCAACCAGTGTTGGGCGAACGCCCAACTTCTGTTGGGCGTCCGCCCAACAGACGTTGGGCGTTCGCCCAACGTTGGTTGGGCGTTCGCTCAACATCGTTGGGCGTTCGCCCAATGGACGTTGGGCGTCCGCCCAACGTCGTTGGGCATCCGTCCGACGGATGTTGGGCGCACGCCCAACGTAGGTTGGGCGCGCGCGCCCCGCTGCCGCTGGGCGTGCGCCCCGCGCTGCCGGGCGCGCGTCCAACTGCCGTCGGGCGCGCGCCGGCTGCCGCTAGGTGCTCGCCCAACGCCGCTGAGCACCCGCGAGCCGTCCACTCGACGACCGCAACCCCTACAGATCCTCTCGTGATTTTTATTGTTATTTTTGCTTTAAATTATCGGAACCGACCGCTTCAACCGTCTTGTTATGGGTTTTCGTCACAGGTCCTCCGACTCGGTGTCTACACTTGTATTTCCACAATAACTGCATAAAGATGTATTTTTGCTGTTGTTTTTTCGATTTGCATACCTCGAGTTATTGCGATTGTTGTTTTGTCTGGCTTGTGTGTTAGTGAACCCTGCGAATGGATTGCTTTCATTTCCCTCTCCTTGCTTGGCAGGTGCAAGACCAATCTGTCGTTTGTGTGGAATAGACAAAGCATAAACCTTGTTGAGCGACGACAGTGGCTCCATGAGGAGAATTTGGGAACACAGAGTGGAATATGACTCATTCAGTCCCTGTAGAAAGGTGATCACTTGGTCTGCGTCTTGTTGATCTCGTAAGACCTTGAAAGCGCCGCAGCTGCAAGGCGTCCGGCAGGTATATTTGGGCATGGATCGCAGGTTTAACAGTTCATCATAGAGTATTTTAAGATTAGTGTAATACTCCGTAACATTTCCGTTACCTTGTTTCAGGCTATGGATCTCTCGTCGGAGCTCCAAAATCCTCAACGAATCCGCTTGAGCGAAACGCTCCTTCAAGTCAGCCCATATCTGATCTGCCTTATCCAACCACATAATGCTTCGAGCAATGGAGGGGGAGATGGCATGGTGTATCTATGAGATGACCATGTTGTTGCACCTCTCCCATTGATTGTACATGGCATCTTCCAAAGCTGGCACCTTGATGGTTCCATCGATAAACGAAAATTTGTTTTTGGACGTAAGGGCAACCTTAACAGCACGAGACCATTGGTGATAGTTAGATCCGGAAAGCTCATGCGAAACAAGGGATAGATCTGGAGTTTCATTTGGTGGATGGTGATAGGGGCTGTTGGAATTGATTATAGGAGCAGCCATTGATGCTTACTCAAAAGGAGAAGAATCAGATTTGCTCTGATACCATATTAATTGAATGAGGTAAAAATATTCTTGAACTCCTTAATTTCTCAATAAAAACAAAATACCTCTAACTATTACATTTATATCTTAATGTTAGGTTTGTTCATCAAGCAAACTTAATGAACAAGGAAAAAAGGAAAACAAATGTCTTAATGTAAGCCCTTGATCACAAATGATTGTGATGAATGGTGGAGATGCATTTGGGGTGTGATTGAGTGTGATAAAGAACATAATAGGCTGATGAAGTCCTTCTAGAATGTGTCAATGTGCTGGAATTAACGAAAACGCCCTTGACCGATGCGAAAAGACGCATGTGCCCTTGGACAAAAAGACTTGAAGTCTTGTTATGTGTACTTTACTGCTCATTTACTCCTTCATTCTTTCGAGAAAGGAAAGCCAAAAGGCTCTCTTCCTCTCTTCCTCTCCATTCGAACTTCTTCTTTCTTCTTTCTGTAAAAGATCTTCTGTAACTTCATCAAGGACTTATTCATTTTATGCTTGTATCTTCAATAGTTTTTATCATTCTCCTTGGAACGAGAGTCGATCCCTTTGATTTGAGATTGAGAATTTGAAATGCAAACTCACTCTACCATTTCACACACGAAAGAACTGACTGTATCCATATTGTGCTAGCACCGTCACATACGATTAATCGAATCAATAGAGCATTTGTTATTTAGACTTTTACAAAGAGTTCTCTAAACTAATTTTACACAAAGAGGCTATATTCTGATTAAATTTTAATATATATTAATATATCAATATGGTAATAACTAAAATATATAAGTACACAACTAGTATATAAATATATAATTAATTAAAAACTAATAAATATATATTTTATCCAATAAAATATAATCTTTGATTATATTAACCAAATCCCCCATCTATAATCAATAGCTCCAAAATTTATATAACCATTATACTTATTCTGAGTTTACTCTAACTTGATTTGGTCAAACTTTTTATGTATCATTCAAACCTGGTAGTGAGCCGAATTCATCATTCGGCTCACAAATAATAATTGTTACTCTAGCAAGTCATTATGGCTACCCAGACTGAAAGAATATCTCGTACAAACGTAGCAAGAATCTAAACCTTATGTGTTCCCTTGCTAATGGATAATGATTTTTACAATGAGGCACATGTCACCCTCATATGTTGCTAAAGCATTTCTTGATACTCCATTGAACTGATAAGCATCAAATGAGCAGTAACCATACTGTCTCATTTGGATCTGGTCGTATAATTTTCAGCTTGACCAATCGAGTGGTCTGTGATATCCTCTCCCACATTCGAGAGTAGCAATCCCCTCACTTCACTCACGGTTCCTCAGCATGATTCAGAACATACATGACTAGCACATACTTGGCACCAGTTATAGGCATGTTAGGCGATAACAAAAGTATGTTGCGTCTCATCTAGGTCCCATGATGACTTCGAGTCTAAGGAGTCCACTATTAGCGTTAGATGAGATACGCCTATAACACATAACCATATGGTGTTCTCGTAAGTGGATCAATCCAGTGCTTACTGTTTCATAAGCCCCTACGCCATTAATCTAACTGTTTGTGACTGATGAAACACCATCACAGCCAAGGGACATAATAGTTTTTAGTTCAGTATCGTTCCTACGATAACAACAAACTATAGATGCTTTAATATAGTATCTAATCGCACCACGATTTCACTTGTCATGTCCTTAACCCTACAAACATGTGCATGTCACTGTATATATCAGGATATTCTATTAAATAGATTTTTACAAGTAAACATCAGAATAGATTATTGCTAACGATAAAAATATCATAAATAGTATTCAGGACTAGGACATATACAATACCAACATAATAATCACTATTGCTTTATGTTTGTGTGCAATCCAAATAATTAAAATAAAATGAGGAAAGCTTGATTTTGTTATAAAATTATGAGATTTAGCACAAATTACTGTTTAACTTTCCAATCTAATAGAATTTGGTACCTGTATTTAAACTTATTGCAGAATATTTTTTCAGAAAAAGGTAATCAATTAGTTTTCTCAAGAAATTCCCTTCTTTGTGGCTAGAATTTTGGATGATCAATTTCATTCAATCCATTAATTTCAAATACCGTACACATCGTCATCTTTTGGGAGGTTGAACTGGTTTAATTGTTTATTTTGATGGCATCATATAAATGAGGGATGCCAAAGAAAAAATATGGGAGACAGTGTTAAGGAAGGGGAGGAAAGAGAAATATGAGATGGTTTAAGAATGATACATTTTTATTTATTACATATTTTTGTAATATACTCAGTATATTGGTAAATTAGAAAAATAAAAAATTAGATTTTTAAGGCTTAATATATCATTAATATATCATTTATCTGTCAGAAAATTTTAATTAATCATTTGAAGTTTCAATGTGTTCCATCTGCCCACTCAATTTATATAAAATCACTATGCCAAAAGCCTCTTCAGACGACAGTTAAAAACCGTCGTCCCGCGAGATATAAATTTGTCACGGGGCTCGCTGCCGTCTATTGCATTTTCAGACGACGGTCATGTTCTGTCATGTTTCGTCATCACACATGACATTAGCCTATTTTCTTAATGTTATCTTACCCTTGTTACGATGCAACTTATTTATTACTGCCGACACCTTTAATGTCACCACATGACATTCTAATAATTAAAACCGTCAGGTTAACGTGTGAGAAATTGACATATTGAATTTGAGATGACAGTTCGTATTATAATTTCTGCCGTTATAGCCTGTTTAGATGACATAGGTCTTAATCAATCATGTCAAAGGATTTTTTTTCAGATGACAGATACGTTTATTTTAATGTCTTTTTATTGCTGTTTAGATGGCATTTTTAAAAATTAAAATGTCACTTTTTGCCTTCTTTTTCGTTTGAATTTCTGGTTTTTACCTGAATACTGAAACATACTAGAATATGAACATGAAATTCTGTGTGGTGAAACTCTTAGCCTAGTGGTTGAGAGCTTACATATGACTAGGGAGGTCATGGGTTCGAATCACATCTGGATGGGGTTGAGATTTTTCTTTCTTCTTTAATGTAAGCGCATTGTGCGCAATTTTTTTTTTAAAAATGAACATGAAATTCTGTATATCAATGGTTTTAATTTTATTGGAGACCAATACTAATAATATGTTTACATTTGTGTCTATAACGTCAATCCATATCTTGAATAACCAATACATTTCTGAATTAAAACACACAAAAATAACCAATATCTTCCATAACGTCAATCCATATCTTGGAATAATAATTAGGCCTATAATCCCAAAGGTCTTGGTACCTGCAAAAGCCAAAGCAGGCCATTAATATTACACACAACCCTAAACTCAGTAATTACAGACCCTTCCCTTTTCACGGCCTTTCACTTACCACAATCATATCACTATAAATATATGCATCATACACGTTTAGAATCCATACCTTCAACAACCCAGAAAACTTACGTTGTAACAATGGATCCCCTTGTTGAAACTCCACAAGAGATAATTGCTGACTTGGAGAAATTGTACATGGAGAATCCAGAGTGGCTTCTGGCCACCGATGGTACGTATGTCAATCCATAGTTGTTCTGTAACTCTTTCTGGTTTCTTCTGTGTATTTCTAATGATTCTTCTTGGATGATAACGTACATGCCCTCTCAATTGTAACTTCTTCAAATGGTCGATCAGAATGAAGGGCCCCCAATACACCCCATATGAAAGGGGTGTATTTGAAATCAGAATCAGCTACCCTACGGATTTCCCAAACAGTTATGCAAGAGTAATATTAACTCAGATCAGTAAGATATAATCACCTACATGAAACATACACTAATAAATCTCTCCTCTTATTCTCAGTTTCACTTCTAGAATAGGATATATCATCCCAACATGGCTGCTCAAGGGTTGATTCGTCTTCCCCGTATCCTTAATACACATCACTTATCCACTGCCACGGTATAATGCAACCATTTATCTATTTCATTTGATAAACATACAACATCATATTTTTTATCTAATTATTCTATGCATTTTGTAGTGTCTGTGGAACCTATATGATCTACTTCTATAGCCCCACAGTGAGGAGCCATATCCTGGGCAAGAAGTAGTTGCTGAGCAATACTGCAGCAACAGGGAAGAGTATAAGGGGCTCGCCCGGACATGGACTGAGGAGTATGTGTCGTGCCCGTGCCCGCGGTTCGCGAATTGTTAATCTTCGATATGGCACCCGCTCTACTGGTTTGCAACGGTGCTGGATAGTCCCTCCAAGGAGACTGTTCAAGGGGTTTTTGAGTCGCCACCAATCAGTTTGACGGTCTGATTGGACACCGATTTGATTCCAAATTGACCCATTCGGGTAAGTTCGGATAAGGTAATGGTTTGCGATGATTCTAAGTTCGGTTTCCAGTTACGTGTAGAGAAGAGACATAATCTCACGCTACCCCGCCCGATAAATCGATACTGTTGTACTTCCACGTGCTTGCTCTATGTGTTGGTGTTCACTATTGCTTTGAAGGGTCATTAATTGTATATATTCAAGCCCTTGATGATGCTCGTAAGGTTGTGGTCATACGACCGTAATAAAATCGTTATCCAACGATTAAAATTAATAGAGGGACCCATAAATTATTTTTATTTATTGATTAGATATAGTTTAAAAAAAGTGTACATATTTAAAGAAAATATAATAATACATGATTTATCAATTGTTTATCGTTTACTTATCCGAATCACTATTCAGTAATCGAAATAGACTTATCGTATTATAATTGCTATACAACAATCTAAATACAATGAATGAGATTAAATCATAAATTGTTATATTAATTGAATAAGGATTTTTTTATCATTATAAAAGAAAAATTAGATTAGGGATCTATTAATCTTAACATGAATAACGGATGACAATATAAAGTAGATTAGATTAAACTAAAACTTAATAAAAAAACAAAACCTATTTTTTGAAAAGAAACCAAAGCCCATTTTAATTTATAAGCAGATACAAGATTTATTTAAGTGATATGGGGGTATATATCCATAAGATTGGGATTATTGTAGAGTCTTAAATTTGGATTTTAGGGTTCGTTTGCACATATCATATGCAGCGGCACTCATCTTCTCCTCCTCTTCTTCTCCTTCAGAAACGCAGCCATGGTCGGGCCTCCTGTCACCGTCGACGGCCGTAGCTCCTCCGTTCGCCAGCTGTTTTTCATCCGTCTGCCGTCGTGACTCATCTACCGATCTCGTCTACTCGTTTGCGGTGGTTCTCCTCCGATTGGCGGCCTGATTCTCATCAAACGCGGTGGGTCTACAGTGAGTTCTCTCTTTCTTCGGTTCTACATTCCCTTTTCTTTGATTTCTGCCGTTTTACTCATTTTTCTTTGGTTATTCTTTTCTCATTCTCTTCAGATTTTCTTCCATAAAAGCAAAGAGCAGCAGCCATCCGGCCAGCCGCCTGCTCCTCCATGGTGTCTGTCTTCACCGTCATGGCTCCTTCGCCGCCGTTCGTCTGTCCTGGCATCATCGGCCGTAGCCGCTCCCACCTGCGTTGAGGTAAGACCTGTTTATTTCTATTTAGTCTTTTTCGTTTTTTTTTAGTTTTCCTTTTTGTCGTGGATCTATGAATTGATATGGGATGAAGTTTTGTTTGTTTTGATTTTGAGGGCGCTGAGATAGAAGGCAAACTATGGGTTCTGGGTTTTTTACATTTTTGGTGAACTGGATCCTTTAGGGGCGAAACTGGAGATGAAATAAAACAGGTTAATTTGTTAGATATTTGGTTAGATTAGTTGATAATTTGTGTAATCTGTACAAATGGTTATTTTCGAAAACAGCGGATTTGAGTTGACTGTAAACATCAAAAGAATACAAAAAATTAGCATGCATGATAGGTTATTATTCGAATATATAAAGTTAATGTTAACAGGATGATGAATTGTTAATAACAGATATTCAAAGGAAACTAAATGAACATGCATTTGAAGTTAGTAGAGTTAATAAATGGTTAGTACAGATTGAAAAAAAGGGATCAGTAGCAGAAATCTCAAATGGAATAATAAACAAATAATATGTGTTTAATGTTAGTAAGATTAGTGAATAACTAGTAGCACATATTTAAATTGCAGTATCTAAAAAGCATTTAGATGAGCTAGGAACTAATGGATTTTTATTTTTAGTTTACAAAAAATTAGATCATTTTAAAAGCAATGTGAATGCTTTTAATCACTATTTTTATAAACTAGAAATAAAAACTTTAGCTCAAAGCTTTTGAGATCAAAATGAGGAGAATTTGATTGTATTGAATTTGTGGAGAATACAGAACTTTCTTCATCTAGAAAGAAAAAGAACCTATTACAAAAAGCACCCCCTGAACTTTGGCTCAAAACTCTCTTTCTCAAAATTGGGCTTTTTCTCTTGCTGTTTTTTTTGCTCTAATGTTGTTGACCTTTTTTCCTTGCTAATTTTCGGCCTCTCCCATGATATGAGTGGTCTGTGCCCTTTTAAAGATGATGGAGCCTGCTCTTCATTGGCTGAAAATCAGCCTCATTTCAAGGTTGCTGACTGAAATCACGGGCCCTCTTTCTTTTCAAATGGGTGCTCATAAATGGCATCTTTTCCTGCTTCTTTTCATTGAAGACCGAAAATCACACAGTCCCATTAATTTATCTTTTATTATTTTTGTTGATTTCTGTCTTGGGAGTTGGTTTTTCTCTTGGTTGAAAACTCCCAATTTTGTACATGTCTGGTAAATTGCTTTGCTTTGAGATTATTTTCAGGATTCATTTGAGACTTGATTTGGAGCTGTTGAGGGATGGATTTAATCCCATGTTCACCTGCAAATACAAAAAAATGTACATTGATTAATCTTGTAAATGGAAATTTTATTTCTTAATAAAACATTCTATTTTTATCTTTTTGTTTTATTATTTTTTTATAATTAGAATTTATTTTCTGAATATTAATCCATTCATCATTAAATGGTTCCAAAAATAAACTATGTTCTAAATATGACTTTATGTAAAAAATTATCTTTAATAGACAATCTTTTAACAAAAATTATATCTAAAATCATATCTATTTCTTGAACATTACTTATAAAATGAATGAGTTAAATTCATGATATTAACTTAACTATTAAACAAAAATTGAGTTTAACTAACAATTTGAAATATAACCATTGTAAAATTATATTCACAAATAATACATTACATCTCATATATAATTTATAGCAAGATGGAGGATACTTTTATTCCAAAAAATTATATCTTGAATGGGACTTGGTAATTGTATTAAGATATAACCAATTGGTATACAAAAGCCCCATTTCTCCAATAAACCATATGTAAGAACGAAATGCTTTATTTTTGATATAATATATAAATTTGTTGAAATTTCAAATATTGTCAGTTAAAGCATAAAAATGTTCCGGACAAAAATGGGTATCTACAGTATGCAAAGTGGATTTGAGGTTGTCCAAATCTCCTAAACTATCTTGAGTAAGAGAAAGGAGAATTGAAAGGCAATGCGAGCTCCAAATGTGGTTCTCATTCCCATTCCAATTCCAAATTTCCTTTCTCTACTCAATATAGTTAAGGAGATTTGGACCTTCAATTTCAACCGAAAGGCAACACTCATCCCCCTTTTTGTAATATAATGTAGAGCTTTGCTATTTAGTTCATATGTCTGTGCAAGTAGACTAAACTGACCCTTTTATAATGCTTCTTCCACTTGGGTTGTACTCGTTGTACTCTGAACTTGGTAATGAGGGTTATGATGCTGTCACCATGAGGGACTCTGTTTGTGCTGAATATGAGGGTGTTCAAATCTCCTAAACTATCTTGACTAAGTGAAAGGAGAATCGAAAGGCAATATGAGCTCCAAATGTGGTTCTCATTCCAATTCCAAATTTCCTTGCACTAGTCAAAATAGTTAAGGAGCTTTGGACCATCAATTACAATCGAAAGGCAACATTCATCCCCCCTTTTGTAATATAACGTAGTGTTTTGCTATTCAGTTCGTATGTATGTGCAAGTAGACTAAAATGACCCTTTTATAATGCTTCTTCCACTTGGGTTGTACTCATTGTACTCTGAACTTGGTAATGAGGTTTATGATGCTGACACCACAAGGGACTCTATTTGTGCTGAATGCATTATAAACCTATCACCCTGTTTAATGTTGTTGTTATGATATCAAACCGAGTGGAAAGGAACATTATAAAAGAACTTGTTATTCAGTTCGTATGTATATGTTTGCTATTTAGTTCGTATGTATGTGCAAGTATACTAAACTGGCCCATTTACTATGCTTCATCCACTTGGGTTGTCCTCGTTGTACTCTGAACTTGGTAATGAGGTTTATGATGCTGACACCACAAGGGACTCTGCTTGTGCTGAATGCATCATAAACCTATCACCATGTTTAATGTTGTTGTTATGATATCAAACCGAGTGGAAAGGAACATAGTAAGAGTATGGCCAATGCACATACATAACCTTTTATGTAGAGCTTGTTATTCAGTTCGTATGTATATGTATATTCTATCTAATTAAAATATATCTTATCATTTTCAAGCCATATCAGTACATGCAATTAGCCTAAATTTACACTTTAATACATGCTTCATACATGCTCAATGACCCTTTTACAATGTTCTTTTAATACTTGATGCATGATTAAGGTATATTGTTAACGAATTGCATTGAGAATCCTTACTTATCAGCATAACTCATGTTCAAATAAAAAGGAGTCAGTTGAGTTCATAACATTTTCAGCTTTAAGAGTATGCCTAACATGCTATAACAAGTAGACAACTTATTCAAGTAGACATATGTATATTCAAGTGAACATGCTATACCAAGTAGACAACTTATTCATGCATGTCTATTCCTTACTTATTCCTTACTTATCAGCATAACTCATGTTCAAATAAAAAGGAGTCAGTTGAGTTCATAACATTTTCAGCTTTAAGAGTATGCCTAACATGCTATAACAAGTAGACAACTTATTCAAGTAGACATATGTATATTCAAATGAACATGCTATAACAAGTAGATAACTTATTCGTGCATGTCTATTCCTTACTTATTCAAGACAACTTATTCCTTACTTATCAGCATAGCTTATGTTCAAATAAAAAGGAGTGTGGTGATGAAGTGTATGATATGACTATGCTTCACAAACCATATGTTGTAGGCATGAACATTATTTCACTCAATGAACATTCATAGCATAAGAGTATGGCCAATCACAACAACATCATACATGTAACTAATCAGCTACATGCCGAAATGAACATTCGTACACATACTCAATTAGTCTAGTTTCCTAAACAGAACATCAAACATAAACATGTTTCATACACATACATATACACATAGTCAATCACTTCTAGCAGTATAACCCATAAATGTAAGAGTATTGCCAATCACAATGAACATTCAAAGCTTTAGAGTATGCATAATCAGCCACATACTTAATGATCATTCATACATAAAATCTATGAGTCTTAACTTCCTAAATAGTTATATCTAACCAATCAGTTTATACCAATCATTTCATCATCACCCACAACATCATACATATATGTAATCGTTCAGTTCAAACCCACATAACAATATATACATACTAAATCAGGCTAGTTTCCTAAATCAATGAGTTCTAGGTTCCTAAACAGTACATCAAACATACTCAATCACTTCTAAAGGCATGACCAATCAGTTCAAACCAACATAACACTAATATATATTCATTAAGTTAGAGAAATCTTCCTATATGCTAAAGGCATGAACCGATTGACAATCTCTTCAGTCAGCCTTCCCATGTACTGAAGAATTCTTACTATCCCTGCAAATATTATGTTCAAATAAAAAGGAATCAGATGAGTTCATACCATCTTCAGCATCAAGCACTGTATTGCCCTATGTTAAAAAAGATAAAGACCCAAGCTTTTCAGCAGTGAATCTGAATACAATAAAATTAGTGTAGCTAAGCGAAACATCTAAACCTTTCAACGATAGGTCTGAAAATCACAAGATCCTTATTCCAGCTGCTGAAATCGACATACACAAAAGTAAATCAGATGAGGAAAAGATAGAGTAAGGAACAATGATACTCTAATACATCTAGGAACGAAGAAAATATGGTTTATCAGTACCGTGTTTCGAGCTCACCCAGTGATTGCATGTTCAAATCAACCATGGAGATAGAGAGGGATGAGAGGGATGAAGTTTGCGTAACCTAAATTGGGGTTTGGGATTAGAGAGAGGGTTTATATATCAGCTGAAATCTCAGTCAAACGATAGAGCGTCTAAAATTTGGTATGGCCGCATAAGTGAAATTTCATTTGTCGCTTTTTTGTTTTCGGCATATAATGACATTCATTTATTAGAGGTGTCATCTGTTGAGCGCATCAAATTTAACGAAAACGTGCGTTTTCTTTGGATGACAGGATTCTGTAATCGTAATATCATCTAAGAATCGAGCGCATTTTTTATTTCGCTTTCAAATGACATACCGTTAAAATACTGTCAAGAAAAATATTCAGACGACACGAAAACAAATTTCTGTCATGTATCTTGTGTCATGTGAAAGGGAAAATGGCATAGTGAATATTCAGATATCTCTCTCAACTTAATGTAATAAATTAATTACTCGGTTACAAAAAACATAAGGTACATGCGGAATGTTTGTTGCACACGTCTTAAAATATTATTACATAATTCACATAATAAATTAAAGGCTTAAACCACTTTTTGGCCCTCAATCTATCCAAAATTTTATTATTTGGCATCTGACCTATCCCAATTGATGTAATTTCATCCAATTTAAATAGAGACTTAACATAACTGTTATCCTATTAACACATGACGATATTTTGACACTTAAATTTGATAAATTTGAGTTCAGAGATTTGTTTTTATTTGTTTTTTTTAATCTAATTAATTATTTTCACATAAGAAAGTTTATATGGCAAATAAACTTTTAGACATGAGACATGTCAAACTCATATGTCAAAATATCATTATATATGAGGGGGGATAACGGTTTTGTCAAGTCTCCATCTAAATTGAGTGAAATTTCACCAATTGGGATAGTTTATGGGCCAAATGTGACCGAATAATAGGTCACGGGCCAAATGAAAAAATATTAAATAGGTCAAGGGCTCAATAACACCTTAAGCCTAAATTAAAACATATTAAAAAGAAGTTCTTACTTACTGAACTGTAAGACTTATTCAAATATTAAAACTTCATACCCCGACTAGACCTCTTCATGGATCCGGGTACCCACTCGGGCCGTGTCTCGTGAAACGGGCTTGGACAAGAAAAATTGTCCTTAAGCCCAGGCCCGTTAATGTCCACCTATATTTTGGACGGACTTGGGATTTATAGAAATAACACGAACCGGCCCGCCTATTAATATTAATTAATAAATTTATATATTAATATTTATTTTTAAGTATCAATTTTATTTTTATTAGTAAAAATTATATATATATATATATATATATATATATATATATATATATATATATATATATATATATATATATATATATATATATATATGTAGGTAGACTTATATGGACTGAGTTTGGGATTTGATTTTTTGGGTGTTCGCTATGGTTACTTTGTATATTACTAAACCCAGCCTGTCTAAATTAAAAGTGGGATGAGTTGGATCTGAGATGAGTATTTTTAGATAAAAATCTGCTGGATAAGGCCCGGCCCGGTCCAGTTCAGATCATGAACAGGTCTACGTAACATAAATTCTATATATATCTTACTTTTCTTTGCAACTGAATAATTAATTGATTATATTTTAACCGAGTTGAAGGATGTATTTGGACATTTTATATCCATTGAGGAATAAAAGTTTAGAAAATAACTTTTTAGATAAGTTCCCATTTGTAGATAAGAATTTATTATAGAGTTATAGCTGTTGAGATAAGATATAGTTTTCTATTTGATTTAAAACATGAGAGAGAAGATGATGGAAGATGATAATGACAAAATATGTCTAAATTTTAAACTAATGAATTTTGTAAATTGATCGAAAGCTAGAAATACAAAGCTAAAAATGACATCCAACGCAACACCTCAAAATTTACAATAAGAAAAGAACATAATAAAACAAACAAAAAATGAAAAAGCAAAGTCATAGTCCTCTTGTAGCAGAGTCAGATTTAGTCAAAGATCTTAATCTAACAAGAAACTTTGACTTCTTGTCTAAGTCCTTTCTCTTCTTCCTGCCCGGCGACGAATCCCAATTATCCGGCGAACCAACTGCCAACACACTCTGAGGAGACCTTGTATCTGTATCTTCATTATTATATTCTATCAAATTATCTTTGTGAGTATTTCCAGTGCTTAAAATCCTGGACTGCATTGTACTGACGACTTCCTTCATTGCTAAATCAACATTCCCTCTGTTTCTCAAGAGTATCTCCCCTATCTGGGCCGGCGTTAGGGCTCCACCGGACCTTATGCAGCTTTCGACGACGTCGAATAAAGAATGTGAGTCGATTCCTAAGTAATTGGTGGCTAAAGCCTTGAAAGCATGCATCCCACAATTCCCCAAACTGACATGTACATCCATTCGGCCGCATCTTACGAGAGCAGGATCAACATTTTCTCGGTGATTGGTCGTAAAAATGATGATTCTTTCTTCCCCACAACAAGACCATAATCCGTCTGTAAAGTTGAGTAGACCCGATAAGGTGACACGTCCGTTGTTGTCTTGTTCGTTGCTGCTGCTGCTGGTGTCCTTCCGTTTTCTTCTAGTTTTGATCATTCTGTCTGTTGTTAAATCGAGGGAGCAATCTATGTCTTCAATTACAATGATTGATCGGTTGGTTGTTTGTATTAGTAGAGCTCGGAGGTCGGAGTTATCGGTGACTTTTGTAAGCTCAAGATCATAAACATCATAGCATAAATAGTTAGCAATTGCTGCAATCAAGCTGGACTTGCCTGAACCTGGTGGACCGTGAAGCAAATAGCCCCGTTTCCATGCCCGTCCAACTCGGTGATAGAATTGTTTGCCATTAGAAAAAGCTAATAAGTCGTCGGTTAATTGCTTCTTCAAGTGTGGGTCGAGAGCTAGGGTTTCGAAAGTGGAAGGATGCCTAAAAGGAACTGAAACCCAACCGGACTCGTAGGAGGTGTTGCCGTTGTTGGTGTAAAGCCTCCTGTCCCTGGAAAGCCTCTCGAAGTGTTGGGCTTGAGAGATGAGATGGTGAAGATATGGAGATAGGAGGATATGGCGATACCGTTTAGGTAACCTGAGAGTGAAGGTACGTTTCTCTTCTAATGAATCCTGAACAGTTTCAACATGGTGAGTCCAAGAAAGAGAGTGGGAATTGAATTTGTCGAAAAGGGTTTGATTAGGAGCAATGGTGAAAGAAATGCATTTGGAAGAGTTGGATCGAGAGAGGGTAAGGCGGCGACAAGAATCAGCGGAAGAGTGAAGGGAGTTGAGATATAGGTTGACATGGCGATAGAGATCGTTGATATCAACACCACAATATCCATTGAATTCGGGGATATCAAAGTATGAATAAGGAGAAATGAAGTCTTGAAAGGAGTCGTAGATAGATTGAAAAAGAGAGAGTAGTTGTGTGGGCAGGATGTTCTGTAGGACTGTTAGAAGCCCTAGAAGAGACCACATTTGTGATAAAATTTCCATGCTTTCTTTCTTTCTTTCTTTCTTTCTCTCAAAATGACAAATTAATTAGAGGGATATATGAGTAGTAGCAGTGTATTATATAAAGAAGAGAAAAAAGAATAATTTAAAGAGAAAAGAAAGAGAAGCAAAAGATAAAGCTAAAGGTGAAGGTGAATGTAATCTTCTTTTGCTTTTCTTTTGTCTCCTCAATCCTTGTTCACTCTTCACATTCACACTTTTCTTTTCTGCAATTCACCGGCCCATTTACACTTCCACGATTTCTTCAAACATCCTCTAAACAATTACTTAATTTCATTTCATAGAAATAATGTTTAGAATACACCAACTGCATCATCTTATTTTCATGCACTTACTCAATAAACTCATCATTCTATATATGAGAGTACTCCTTACGATGAGAATGGTTCTTATGTAATAACACTCACTAATGATATTATTCTACAATATAAAAGATTAGTTTCAGAATATAATGTTACATATGTTCTATATGTTTCAAAAAGTTTTATGCATGACATTGAAACGGATAGAATATATAACATGAGCAACATTATGAATAATTCAAATTTTGCTCGTCGCTTCCACCTTCGCCATTGTTCGTCGATAGTCAATTTTGAAATATCTAAACCGAGAATCATCAGGAAGAAGAAATAAATAAAAGAAACGAAAAGAATAGAAGATGAAGAAAAAGAAATAAACAAAAAAACGAAGAACGTAAATAAGAGAAGGAGATCGGAAAGGTCCTTACCACTGTAAAAATATTTACAATAATACCAATAATGAGTGTTCTCGTATAAATAAGAACTGTTTTCACTTGATCCCTCCCTATAAATGTATATAATTTGTTTGGAATTTAAAATTTTGAGTTAAGGATTTATAACTTGCAAGAGTTCTGGCTTTTATAATTTAGGTTTTAAGATTTAATCTAATATTTCAATTAAAAAAACAAATAAAAGAAATTATCAAAAGAAATCATTAGTTAGCTCATTAAATAAGTTATGTTGTTAGCTTAGTTTAGGATGACGTGGTATACTAATTATAGAATTATGATAAATGGAATGGGATCCTCTCCTGTACTCTTAAAACATGAGAGGATCTGTTGGAGCAACCTAAACCATTGATGAAATTTCAATGATTCAAATTAAATACAACTATATAATTAATCTATTTAGAAAGTTAAAATCAATTCATTCCTCCTAGTTAAAACAATAATACCGAGTTAAAATTTTGAATTGGACGAACATCCAACATCCACCATTGTTGCCCTCTTTCTCAGAGAGTATTGCTGTGGAAATAAAAATCTTCCATTGATTCTTTTGGCGTTTGTTTTATGTGGTTGATCTTACGAAATGCGTAAGTTTATTACTTGGACGTTTTAAGCATAAGTTAGACGATTAATGGTGGACTCTTGTCCATGGTTATCTTCTTCATGGACTGAAAGATAGAATTATATCCTTTTATCAATTTTTGTGAATATGTAATATATTCAATATTTGGGTTTTATACCATGTCAATGGCTTGTATGTTGGGACCAAAGCTAAAACGTTGTTGAAATGCCATGGAAGGAGGCATGCCAATACGAGGATCAATGTCAATTATGATCTTTTTTCCGACAGCCACGACGTTTGAAGTAGGAAAACTTGATCATGGTCCTAAAAGAAATTTGTAGGAAGCTTCTTGTCCAACTGGAGAGGAATTAAACCAAAATCTAATGAAAAATGTTTCGCCAGAGCTGGAAGAGAGAATTAGAGCAACAATGTTCGATGTTGGATGTTCGTCCAATTTGAAATTTTAACTGTATTACTGTTTTTTGTTTTAATATAGAGGAGTAAATTGGTTTTAACTTTTTAATTAGATTAATTATAGTTATATTTAATCTGAACCATTGAAATTTCATCAATGGTTTAGGTTGCTCCAACAGATCCTCTCCTGTTTTAGGAGTACATGAGAGGATCCGATTCCTATGATATATATATAAATAATAAGCCTATATTTACCTTTTCAATGTTATTTACTTATGTATTTATCCTTTTCTCTGTTATTCAATAATAGAGTGTGCTACCCATAATTATTCAATAAGTCTCAACATGTTAGGATTCCCGTAGGACAGATTTGAGTGTTGAGGTCTCCTTCAATCACTACCATAAAAACTGTAAGAATTGAGATTAGAATTATACCTTTGGTAATTACCCATAAAACTTACACTTTCATTGGTATTGAGGCTCAGTTTCGCCATCAAGATATCCATTTTCTTATTTAACTCGGCCATGGAGGGATTGGGAGCCTCATTCTCCAGGGCATGAATGTATTGTCTTGATGGGATAGTAAACTTTTGAGCTTGCCACTCGACTCTTTCTTGCCAATTCATTGATCAGAGAATGCTGAGAAAAAGTGAAGTTCTAGCACAAAGGTTGATAAGTAAAAGTATATAGTTATGAACAAATACAAAAGATATGAACAAGTATACAATAATATATAAACAAGTATTTGTATAAACAATGAATATTCACAAAAGAATCGTATATAAACAAGTATTTGTATAAACAATGAATATTCACAAAAGAATCGTATATAAACAAGTATTTGTATAAACAGGTATAAACAATATAGACAAAGGATATTCACAAAAGAATGCCTAAACTAACAAATCGACCTTTGGTTCGATATTGCAGAAGAAATAAATCCCCGGCAACGGTGCCAAAAACTTGATGCGCCTCCCGTTAAAGAAGGCTCACTAAGGGATAAGTGTACCCCGTCGTTATCAAGTAATAAAATCTGGAAAGTCCAGGTATCGAATCCACAGGATTTATTTACTACAAGTATCGAGCTACTTGGTCTCAGGTGTTATCTAGGTTGTGTGGGTTTTGAGGTTGGTTTGATTAAGTTGATCTACTCCTAGTTGAATTACTCTACTCCTAACTAAGTTATTCTAATTCGAACTAAGTTATTCTACTCCTAATTAAGTTATTCTACTCCTAATTAAGCTAAACTACTCCTAGGTGATCTTTCACTAATGCAATTCCTCGAATGAACATGGTATGAACGATAATAATGAAGTTAGGTTATTAGGTCAATAGATTAAAAACCTAATCTAAGTCACTTGTATTCAAGGCGATTAACCCTACTTACCCTCCTGAAGTCTCTAGTGCGTGATTCCCTTGTAAGGCCGAAACTAGGTCTAAGGCTCAGCAATTTGGGCTTAATCAACTAAGAGGTCGTCAATCTCCTAGGCTCTGACTAGGTCAGATTCAGCTCGCAATATGTGCCTATTAGATTTTGGGGCTTTTGAATGAGTTCAACCAATTGAATAAAGTGTAAGACAAAGATTAAACAAATAATCATAGAACAAAATAAGAGCTAAAATATTATTAAAGGCGAAGAATATTGTCACGGGAGACAATTAGCCTAGGATTCATAGACTGTATCAAAGGGTACAAACATGGTAAGATAAAAGGTGATAAGAAAATCCCTTTCAAGGAACCTGTCTACCCTGCAGCCGGCTTCCTAGGTCTTAAGCACGGACCTTGAATAATCCTCGGTGGATGGAGCTTCGAAAGTTCTTCAATGGAGGTTGAAGGAGATGGAGGAGGTGGAGAGGATTATTCAAGGGGAAAAGCTAAGAAAATTACAATATTGAAAGATGTCTAATTTACAATTGGAAATTCCTATTTATATACGCGGTTCGGGCCCTCTTTTTGACCTAATTCGTATCCTTTTGCAGGTGGGAAGTCGTGGGGTCGATCGTGTCTTCGTGGGGCCGGGAATCAGTCCGCAGGGCAGCTCGCCCGAGGAGGCCCCTAAGAGCCAGCTCGGTCGAGCAGCGCCTGGGAAGCTCGCCGAGAAGCGCCTGGACTGCTCGCCGATCAGTGCCTGGGCTGCTCACCGAGCAGCGCCTGGACTGCTCGCCGATGCCCAATTTACCGAGCGACTGCCAGGGGTCCCCGAGACGCGATTTTTGCCTGAAATTGATCATGTTTTAACCTGCACACGCACATAAACTCCAAACAACATTAGTCCAAAGGCTAAATTGACCCACCAATCGCTAGGTTTGAGTAAAAAACTCTGTTTGGTGCGACTTTTGGCGGATCAATTAGCTATAAAAGATAATGGAAATTTAACGTACATGCCAATTTGGCCATATTTTCCTAAAATAACCAGAAAACGAGCCTAAACAACGAAAAGTAAATAGAACATATCCAATTTCTAACTAACTCACACAAAAGCATATAAATGCGAGAATTGCTCACTTATTCATAAAATAACGTTAAAAACCGTCCTAAAACCGTACCCAAAGATAGGGGTTTTTGACCCTTATCACATGGCGAGAACGCGAAGCTCAGACAACGAATCGGATTTAGAAGGAATGACGGAAAAAGAGGGTAAATAACTTGATTTTACTTATGAGTTCTTGTATTGTAGGTACATTTGCTGGGTTTGAGAAGGAATCTTTCGTTTTGCTTACTTCTTCTGGTGTTAGGGTTCATCTAGGTTTGCAGTTGCCGATATCAACGTGATATCGACAAACTCTCCATTCCTTGTTTATTTATCTTCTATTTTCGTGCATATATTTGTCGATATCAATCGATATCCTATCTGCAATTGGTAAGTGTTTGGTCGATATGTGTCGATATCACATAGATATCGACAACCTAATTGTCGATATCACATAGATACCGAGAACCTAATTGTCGATATCACATAGATACCGAGAACCTAATTGTCGATATCACATAGATATCAACAATTATGTTCTCGATATCTATGTGATACCAACAGCCTAATTATCGATATCACATAGATATCAAGAACCTAATTGTCGATATCTATGTGATTCGATAATTAGGTTCTCGATATCTATGTGATACCGACAACCTAATTGTCGGTATCACATAGATATCGAGAACCTAATTGTCGATATCATATAGATATCGACAATTAGGTTCTCGATATCACATAGATATCAACAACCTAATTGTCGATATCTCTCTTATTTTAGCCTATGTTGGCTCATTTTAGCTTAACTTCTTTATTAGCTTACTTGTATGTTAGCTTATGATATATCTACAATAAATTTCAGCATGATCATGGACAAAAGAGGAAGAGAGATGAGCATGTCTCTTCTGTTGAAACACCTTTCCACATGATTTTGATTTGACAAAATTATTTATGTATGATAAAAATATTCCAACACATTAAATTTAAATGCTTTGATTTATTCATACTAATGTGTTTGTTCAATGTTGAGTTATTTGATTTATAAGACATTAAGATAAAAAGCCTAAAAGCCCATAAGTGGAAGTCAAACCCAAGTCAACAGATCAAGACCTCACGGCCCATGAAGACAAAACGTCGTCGTACTGAGTAAGACATAAGCCCAGCAACAAGAAGGATCGAGAAGCCTTTCTATTATTGCTTCAAAATGAAGCTGCTGAGTTAAATGACACGAAGTACAAGTCAGCGGCAGAATAAAATAAACTTGGAGACAAAGTATTTCTACTTTGGGTAAAGCTCAGAAGGCGCAGGAAGCTATCTAGAAGACTTTGCCATAAATGTGGGAAAATTCTGTTTCATCTGATAAAAAGCCACTGAGCACTGGCAAAGACAGAAGATACAAGAATATGATTGGCCAAAGACGCTGAGCACATACTAAGTGAAAGTGATAGAAAGCCGTTTGCCTCCAACAGTTATTTCGAAATTCGAAATCACCGGTGCTTGAAGTGTCACTATAAATAGGCCTCTCAAATGCTTCATTCGATGCAGATCTTCAATTAAGTTGAAACGCTGACCAAATTAATACTTGAAGTTCTGTGAGAAAAGCAAAACAAATCTTACACCAATTCCAATCTTGTGTAAAAGTCTAGAGTGATTTTATTCATCTAAAGTGTCTTAGCAATTGTTGTTTAGGACAAACACTTATCATTTCTAGAAGTATAGAAAGGAGAAGCTGAGTACTCGGTTATAGTACTCAGCGATAGTAATAGGAGTGAGTAGAGGAATAGAGGAAGGTACTCTTGTATACTCAGCTTCTGATGTAAAAGGTTTCGTGCTCTACCTTTAAAGAGCTCAGTAGAGGATTCAAAAAGCTCGGACGAGTTCCGGGGACTGGACGTAGGCGGAGAGGCTGAACCAGGATATGTCTGCTGAGTAACATATTTCTAACCCTTAACTCCTTTATATATTGCTTGCTATAAAACTGACTTAGTAACAAACTCATGCTGAGTTGAGTGCACTGAGAAGCTGAGTTCAGGAATAGACTTTAGTGATATCTCCTGACTCAAGAAAAGAAACAGACTTAGTCACCAGTTGACTAAGCTTGTGTCTTAAACTACTCAGCACTGCTGTGTAAACCTTTTCTTAACGAAAAGAAGTCAGCCTTAACGGACAAATTTTTTAAATAGTTCCTATCCCCCCCTTGGAACTAACCTTGTCACGTTACACGGGACCAACAAGTGGTATCAGAGCTTAAAAGCTCACTGAGCAAGATATAACTATCTTCAGCTGAGCCCCACAATAGCTGAGAACAGCACTCGTTTCCTCCTAGGAAATCAGACAACTCAGATTCTTCCTGAGGGACTGTCCATTACTCGGCCTCCTCTATTCTTTGGGTCTAACTACACCTTTTGGAAGAACAGAATGAAAAACTTCATTCATGCAACAAATATGAGTGCATGGCTTTCTATAGTCCAAGGCCCATTTGTTCCTATTGAAATTGTTGACGGCCAAACGGTTGTTAAAGCTGAGACTAAGTGGACAGAAGATGACCTTAAGAAGCTACAAAATCATGCTTTGGCTATAAACATGCTTCACTGTGTGTTAGATGCTATAGAGTACAACAAAATTTCAGGTTGTGAGTCAGCACAGGAAATCTGGAAGAAACTGGAGGTCACCTATGAAGGAACTAACAAAGTTAAGGAGTCCAAGGTGAACCAGCACATGAGGTTGTATGAGCTGTTTGAGATGAATGATGATGAAGGAATCTCTGAAATGAACTCAAGATTCACAAACACAATCAATGATCTCAAAAGACTTGGCAAGATCTTTACTAAGGAAGAGCAAGTCAAGAAGATACTGAGGAGTCTTCCCAAAAGCCGGCAAGCCAAGAAAACTGCTGTTGAGGAAGCTCAAGACTTGACCACCTACAAATATGATGAACTCATTGGATCTCTGCTAACCCATGAGATCTTAATGAAGAACTTTGAGGTGAAGGAGAAGTCTGAGGACAATAAGCAAAAGTCTCTTGTCATGAAAGCTGATTCCACTGATTGGCCACTGATAAAAAGCCACTGAGCACTGGCAAAGACAGAAGATACAAGAATATGATTGGCCAAAGACGCTGAGCACATACTAAGTGAAAGTGATAGAAAGCCGTTTGCCTCCAACAGTTATTTCGAAATTCGAAATCACCGGTGCTTGAAGTGTCACTATAAATAGGCCTCTCAAATGCTTCATTCGATGCAGATCTTCAATTAAGTTGAAACGCTGACCAAATTAATACTTGAAGTTCTGTGAGAAAAGCAAAGCAAATCTTACACCAATTCCAATCTTGTGTAAAAGTCTAGAGTGATTTTATTCATCTAAAGTGTCTTAGCAATTGTTGTTTAGGACAAACACTTATCATTTCTAGAAGTATAGAAAGGAGAAGCTGAGTACTCGGTTATAGTACTCAGCGATAGTAATAGGAGTGAGTAGAGGAATAGAGGAAGGTACTCTTGTATACTCAGCTTCTGATGTAAAAGGTTTCGTGCTCTACCTTTAAAGAGCTCAGTAGAGGATTCAAAAAGCTCGGACGAGTTCCGGGGACTGGACGTAGGCGGAGAGGCTGAACCAGGATATGTCTGCTGAGTAACATATTTCTAACCCTTAACTCCTTTATATATTGCTTGCTATAAAACTGACTTAGTAACAAACTCATGCTGAGTTGAGTGCACTGAGAAGCTGAGTTCAGGAATAGACTTTAGTGATATCTCCTGACTCAAGAAAAGAAACAGACTTAGTCACCAGTTGACTAAGCTTGTGTCTTAAACTACTCAGCACTGCTGTGTAAACCTTTTCTTAACGAAAAGAAGTCAGCCTTAACGGACAAATTTTTTAAATAGTTCCTATCCCCCCCTTGGAACTAACCTTGTCACGTTACACGGGACCAACAAGTGGTATCAGAGCTTAAAAGCTCACTGAGCAAGATATAACTATCTTCAGCTGAGCCCCACAATAGCTGAGAACAGCACTCGTTTCCTCCTAGGAAATCAGACAACTCAGATTCTTCCTGAGGGACTGTCCATTACTCGGCCTCCTCTGTTCTTTGGGTCTAACTACACCTTTTGGAAGAACAGAATGAAAAACTTCATTCATGCAACAAATATGAGTGCATGGCTTTCTATAGTCCAAGGCCCATTTGTTCCTATTGAAATTGTTGACGGCCAAACGGTTGTTAAAGCTGAGACTAAGTGGACAGAAGATGACCTTAAGAAGCTACAAAATCATGCTTTGGCTATAAACATGCTTCACTGTGTGTTAGATGCTATAGAGTACAACAAAATTTCAGGTTGTGAGTCAGCACAGGAAATCTGGAAGAAACTGGAGGTCACCTATGAAGGAACTAACAAAGTTAAGGAGTCCAAGGTGAACCAGCACATGAGGTTGTATGAGCTGTTTGAGATGAATGATGATGAAGGAATCTCTGAAATGAACTCAAGATTCACAAACACAATCAATGATCTCAAAAGACTTGGCAAGATCTTTACTAAGGAAGAGCAAGTCAAGAAGATACTGAGGAGTCTTCCCAAAAGCCGGCAAGCCAAGAAAACTGCTGTTGAGGAAGCTCAAGACTTGACCACCTACAAATATGATGAACTCATTGGATCTCTGCTAACCCATGAGATCTTAATGAAGAACTTTGAGGTGAAGGAGAAGTCTGAGGACAATAAGCAAAAGTCTCTTGTCATGAAAGCTGATTCCACTGATGGGAGCTCAACAGACGATGAAGAAATGGCCATGTTCACTAGAAAAATGAAAAGGCTGTTCAGAAAGAATGACAAATATTCCAAGAAGCCTTACAAGAAGTTTGACAAGTACAAAGCTGAGTCCAGCGACAGCAAGTACAAGAAGGACAGCTCAAAGCCTATCACATGCTTTGAATGTCATCAAACTGGCCATATGAAATCAAGCTATCCTACCTTGAGGAAGGAAAAGAGGAACAACAAGAAGGCAATGGTGGCAACCTGGAGTGACAGTGATGAGTCATCATCATCAGAAGCTGTTGCCACTGAGTCAGCAAATATTTGTTTCATGGCTGATGAGCTTGCTGAGCCTTGTGTTTCTGAGCATGCTGACCCCTCCATTGCATCTGACGATGAGGCACACTCAACTGAGGTAATATCACTACCCCTGCTCAGAAATGAAATGATAAATGCCATGAGTGACCTCTACACACTTATCAAAAAGTGTAACAAGAAGGTTAGAGCACTCAGCAGGCGATGTGACGAGATTGAAGAGGTCAAACTCAGTGACCTTCGATATCTTCTCCAAGACAACTCAACTTTGCATAGCAACATAGAAACTATGAACAAGTTTGTCTCTTAGGTTGTTAAGCCCAAAATATACCTAATATATCATCAATAATTACATCAGTATTGTTACGAATTTGTGCTATTTATACCTGTTTAGAATACTTTTACGTTCGGATATGTTTCTTTCTTGCAAGGTACGTAAATATTTGGTAAAATCCAAATAGGAACGAAAAGAGCTTAAAAAAGAATAAAAACCCTACAAAAGGAGTCAAAAATGACGAAGATCAATTACACCAAAACGAGGACAAAGACGAAGTCAGAAACAGAAAAAATGTCAAATTCTCGGTTGAGGAAACCAAATTCTCGGTAGAGAATTTTATGAAAGCCGCGACCGAGAATCCCAAATTCTCGGTCGCGACACGCGTCAACCAGCAGCTCCGTCCCTTCGTCCGAAGACCAAATAAATGCTCCCCCATTCTCGGCCGAGAATTGCCATTCTCGGTAAGTGCAGAAATTCCTCCAAGTACAATGAACACATGTTTAATTCAAAGAAACGCGTTCGTTCGGGTGGATAAAGACGTCCTTTCACAACGGATACGATCCTTCACAACGGACACGACACTTCAACCACGACTCTTCAACATCTATAAATAAAGATTTGATGGAGAGTTGAAAAGATATAGAAGAAAGAGATTAGTATAGAATTTATGCAGAAATTCCGAGTCAAGTGATTCAGAATTTAGATTTCATTTCTGTAAAAAGCAATATGATGTACACACATTGTTTATTCAATAATAACAAACACAGTAGCGTTTAGATTTGTTCATTTTAGTTTACATTTTGGTAGAGGCTGACCGTATCCCTATTACGAAGTTACAGCGAGAAGATTGAGTAGAGGATCCGCCCTGAGTCTGACAAACTCTAACGAAACCCAAGGAAAAGATTGACAACCCGTTCACTTGCACGCCGTAGAATGTTTTCATGCTCATTGTTCTCTGTAAACTTGTATCAAATTTATGTTTCATCTAATAAAGCCCGTTCTATTCGATAGATTTTTATGCAGCACTTTGGTAAAGGATCTGAGGTGGATTGCTGGTGTTTTCATTAAAACGTAGTTAAATTCTAAATCTTTACAAGGAAACTTTGTTGAACAACTTAACAAATTAATATCATCAGTAGAGTATTAATTTGATTAAGGTAGCGATCTTACCCGACCGTAAGAAGATTGACTATGGTTCAAAGCCCTAAAATTAGAGGTTCCGTCATTTATTTCATTGTTATAATTTATACAAAGTTTAAGTTGTTTTCTTTGCTTAATGAAAACGAATACATTTGTTTACTTTTCTAAAAGTACTAAACGTTCCTGTCTTGCAAATTCATCCCTAAATCAGAAATATTTTCTAACATTTGTTATACTCTAATCTAATTCTTATTCTAGCAATTTTAAAAACCAAATCCAATTCAACGATTTTACATATTATAAACCTTAAAAGTAAATCTAACTGATTCAAAATAAGTTTTTGTTAAAAAGCGTTCCCTGTGGGATCAATATCTTTTATTACTACAAGCGTATACCGTGCACTTGCGGAAATCGCTCAACAAGTTTTTGGCGCCGTTGCCGGGGAACGCCAAAATTTTCGACAAAAATTTAGATTTTTCATATTTTATTTCGAATCTAGGTTTATTTATACTTATTCAAAATTTTATATTTTAAATTACTAACATATTTATTTTTCAAATTCTGTTTTGTAGGTAGTTTCGGTTCGTGTGAAATTTCAAGTTCATGCGTAGTTCTCGAAGTTCGGGCACGTCACCAGATCCTATTGACCCAGAAATTGAAAGAACTCTTAAAAAGAACAAGAAAGACAAGAAAAAGAAAAACAAAACTCTAATAAAAACTAGAGTTACCGAGCCAGAAGTTATGGCCATACTCATGGATTACGCTAGGCCAGGAGTGGCTGGTGTAACAAACAGCATAGTTAGACCCCAAATTAATGCAAATCAATTTGAGATTAAACCAGCATTGCTTAATATGTTACAAAATAATGTAACATTTTACGAGTTACCTAACGAAAATCCTAACACCCATTTGACAAATTTCTTAGAAATTTGTGACACTTTTAAAATACCAAATGTGACTGCGGAAGCAATCAACCTTTGCCTTTTTTCTTTTACTTTGAAGGATCGAGCCAAAGAGTGGTTAACTGCTATGCCAGCCGCATCATTTGAGACTTGGGAGCAATTAGCCCAAGCATTTTTATCAAAAAAATTTCCTTTAGCAAAAACCGCAAGAGTCATTAAAGATTTAACATCTTTTTCTCAAAATGATAATGAAAATCTTTATGAGGCTTGGGAACGTTTTAAAGAACTTCAACGTTTATGCCCATACCACCAATTGCCCGCTGAACTTTTAATGCAAACATTTTATAATGGACTAAATCCTACAACTAGAGGTTCATTGGATGCTATGTCTGGAGGGTTATTCATGAAGAAAACATCGGCCGAAGCAAGAGAACTTCTGGAGGAAATGGCAATCAACAGCAGTATGTGGCCCGCGGAACGTGGACACGTACCAATGGCGAAACCATCATCCTCAACTACGTCATCAGTTAAAGGTATAGTGAATCTTGATCCAGTGGCGATGTTGCAAGCCCAATTTTCTGCCTTATCGCACAAAATTGATAGGTTTATGGCACCGTGTGATCCTAATGGTAAGCCAATCCAAACGGATGTGGATTATTAAGGTATGAGCGAAATTGAACAGGTAAATTTTGTCCAAGGGCAAAACCAAACTAATAACCCTTACTCCAATACATATAATCCTGGATGGAGAAATCATCCTAACTTTAACTGGAGAGATAACAATAATAATGCTAATGCTAATCGAAATCGTACCACTAATTATCAAAATCAATCAAGAGATACGATTAGCACTTTATCTTCTAAAATCGACAAATTTATTGATGCTATGAGCGGAAAAATAAGTAATCACGACGATGGTTTTAAACGGATCGAGAATAAATTCGATCAGCTTATTAAAAGCCAATCATCTAGCATCCATAATTTGGAGGTTCAAATTGGAAAACTCGCTAAATCAATTCCATCCCGCAAAGAGGGAAGTCTTCCCAGCCATACGGAGGAAAATTCGAAAGAGCATGTAAAGGCTATCACTCTTCGTTCAGGGAAAAATTACTTAGGCCCGGAAATGCCCGGAAATTCGACTTTACCTGGAACAGATTTACCAAAGTCCAAAGAAGATACATTAAACCAAAAAGATGCACAACTTGACTCTAGTACAAAAAATTTTGTACCCAAACCACCTTTTCCACACAAAGTTCGCAATAAGGACTATGACAAACAACTTTTAACGTTTTTAGACAAACTTAAAAATTTGCATATTAATTTGACGTTTATGGATGCGATTATGCAAATTCCCAATTATGGTAAATTCCTAAAAGATTTAATTTCAAAGAAAATCAGTTGGGAAGGAATTTCATCCATTTCACTAACCGAAGATTGTAGTTCAATTGTGTCAAGTAATTTGCCCACCAAGCTCAAAGATCCCGGATGTTTTACCATTCCAAGTAAATTGGGAGATATTGAATTCCCAAGTTGTCTCTGTGATTTAGGAGCAAGTATAAACTTGATGCCATTATCTATTTTTAATAAGTTAGGCTTAGAAGAAGATATCAAACGTACCAATATGGTTTTACAATTAGCGGATCAAACCACTGAAAGACCATATGGTATTATTGAGGATGTTTTAGTTAAAGTTGACAAATTTATTTTTCCTACCGATTTCGTGATATTAGATTTTGCATATGACGTTAATTGTCTGCTAATCTTTGGTAGACCGTTCATGAACACGGGACGTGCTCTAGTCGATGTGTCGGAAGGGAAAGTAGTTTTACGAATAGGAGACGATAAGATTGAGTTTGATATGAACTAAGCGATGAAATATCCTATGGAGGATTTTGCTTGTATGAAACTTGATCTAGTTGAAGAATGTGTAAATGACATTGTTCAAAAAGAAGAAATAATAGAACCTATAATGAGTGAGGAATTAGAAGATAAGGACCCAGAGCCTTTGATTCGAGAAGATGGACCAGTTCCGCCTTCAATTATGGTTCCACCTAAATTAGAACTTAAAGAATTACCAAGTCATTTGAGGTACGCTTTCTTATGCGAAGGCGATTCTCTACCTATAATTATCTCTAAAAAATTAACACAGATTCAAGAAGAGAAACTGAAAGAAGTTGTTAGAAATAGGATAGGAAGTATGAGTTGGAAAATTTCAGACTTAAAAGGTATTAATCCGAGCATTGTAATGCACAGAATTCACTTAGAAGAAGATAAGCCGCCTAAAGCGGATAGACAAAGACGCCTCAATCCGAATATGAAAGAAGTAGTCAAAAATGAGATTACTAAACTTCTAGACAATGGAATCATTTATCCTATTTCGGATAGTGAATGGGTTAGTCCAATTCATTGTGTACCTAACAAGGGAGGCATAACAGTTGTAAGGAATGATGAAGGAGAATTAATACCTACACGAACCACCACCGGTTGGAGGGTTTGTATAGATTATAAGAACCTTAATAAAGTAACTAGGAAAGACCATTTTCCTCTACCTTTCATTGATCAAATGATCGAAAGGATAGCTGGTCATGCTTTCTACTGTTTTCTAGACGGTTATTCCGGATTCTTTCAAATATAAATTTACCCGGATGACCAAGACAAAACAACCTTCACATGTCCTTATGGAACATTTGCATATAGGAGAATGCCCTTTGGTCTATGTAACGCACCAGTAACATTCCAACGTTGTATGACTGCGATTTTTAATGATTTCATTGAAGATATCATGGAAGTTTTTATGGATGATTTTTCCATTTATGGAGATTCTTTTGATTTATGCCTACAAAATTTGGATAAAGTTTTGTCTAGGTGTGAAGAAACAAATTTAGTATTAAACTGGGAAAAATGTCATTTCATGGTTGACGAAGGAATTGTTTTAGGTCACAAAATATCTAAAAAAGGATTAGAAGTGGATAGAGCAAAAACTTCAGTACTAGAAAAATTACCCCCTCCAACTACTGTTAAGGGAGTAAGGTCGTTTTTAGGACATGCCGGTTTTTACAGAAGATTTATTAAAAACTTCTCTGTAATTTCCAAACCACTTACTAATTTACTCATGAAGGATTCAACCTTTGATTTTAATGAAGATTGCGTTAAAGCTTTCGAAACATTGAAAACAGCTCTAGTCAGTGCACCTATTATTGCTAAACCCGATTGGGATTTACCTCTTGAAATTATGTGTGATGCAAGTGACTTAGCTGTTGGATGTGTTTTAGGTCAAAGGAAGGATAAGAAACTTCATGTAATCTATTATGCAAGTCACACACTGTCCGGTGCATAATTAAACTACACCACAACCGAGAAAGAAATGTTAGCTGTAGTTTTTGCATGTGATAAGTTTAGGTCGTACTTGTTAGGTTCGAAAGTTATTATTTATACTGATCACACAACTTTAAGGTATTTATTTGCTAAAAAAGATGCAAAACCACGTCTAATTAGATGGGTTTTATTGTTACAAGAATTTGATATAGAAATTAAAGACAAAAAGGGAGTCGAAAACCTTGTCGCTGATCATCTATCGAGACTAGAAGATGAAAACGGTCCTATAGGCAAAAATATCGGTATACGAGATGATTTCCCTGATGAACATCTCTATCAAATAAAAAGTGTCATGTCACCATGGTATGCTGATATTGCAAATTATCTTGCAGCCAACATTGCTCCGGAAGGATTAACTTTCCAACAAAAGAAGAAATTCTTCTTTGACATTAAAAAGTATTTTTGGGAAGATCCTTTTTTGTTTAGAACTTGTGGTGACGGGATAATTAGGAGATGCGTTAGTGAAAATGAATATGAGTCTATAATGTCTGAATGCCATTCTAGCTCATATGGAGGACATAACGGCGTTAGTAAGACAGTAGCCAAGATATTTGAATGTGGATTCTTTTGGCCTACATTGTTTAAAGATGTCCGTTCATTTATTACTCGTTGTGACAAATGCCAAAGAACGGGAAATTTAGGTAGAAAAGATGAGATGCCCCTCACAAACATATTAGAAGTTGACGTATTCGACATGTGGGGAATAGATTTCATGGGACCTTTTCCTACTTCTAATGGTAAAACTTACATATTAGTCGCCGTAGATTATGTTTCAAAGTGGGTTGAAGCAATTGCAACCCCGAAAAACGATTCTAAAGTTGTTGTTGGTTTTCTTGACGATATATTTTGTAGATTTGATTGTCCTAGAGTCATCGTTAGTGATGGCGGTACCCATTTTATAAACCAAAGTTTTGATATACTTATGAAAAAATATGGAGTACGCCACCGCGTGTCAACGCCATACCATCCTCAGTCGAATGGTCAGGTAGAGATATCAAATAGAGAACTCAAATGGATTCTAGAGAAAACAGTTTCATCTTCAAGAAAAGATTGGTCTTATAAACTAAACCATGCGTTATGGGCATACCGTACTGCATTCAAAACTCCAATAGGAATGACTCCATACCGCTTAGTGTATGGGAAGACGTGTCATTTGCCAGTCGAATTAGAGCACAGAGCCTATTGGGCTATTCGGGAACTTAACTTTGATTTACAACAAGCAGGTAAGAAACGTTTGCTCGACTTAAATGAGTTAGACGAATTACGTCATTTATCTTACGAAAATGCGAAAATATATAAAGAAAAAGTGAAAAAATGGCACGATGCCAAGATTAAAGTCAAAAGCTTTAAAATATGGGACAAGGTGCTGTTGTTTAATTCACGGCTCCGTTTATTTCCAGGTAAACTTAAGTCCAGATGGACAGGACCATATCTAGTCATCAAGGTATTTGATTATGGCTCCTTAGAACTTGAAGGATCTGACGGAGTTCGTTTTAAAGTTAACGATAATAGATGTAAAATCTATTACGAAAATATTTCAAACGAAAAAATTGCATTTGTAACGCATTTTCCGACAATTAAGTTCATTTAGATTTAATGTATTTTATTTATTTATTTATTTTAATTTCGTTTTGTTAGTTTTAATATGTTTTAATGATTTTTAATTTAGTTAAATTTTACATATGCCAACTTTATGATTATTTTTTATTATTAATAGACTTTATATTAAAATTTAGATGCATAAAAATATGTTTAAGTCATGCTTTTATTTTATTTTTAGGCTTTTGGTACGTTTTGGAGAAAATTGGTGATTCTCAGCCGAGAATTTGGAATTCTCAGTTGAGAATTCACATTTTCAGAATTAACCAAAGAGGTAGGGAATTTTCTGAACTTACCGAGAATATTTAATTCTCGGTCGAGAATCGAAAAATGGGTTTGAACGCCTGATTTCCGCAAGGAAATCAGCGTGTCGCGACCGAGAATTTGGAATTCTCGGTCGCGACACGGCACTTTCCTGCACCATCAGACCTGTATCTTCTTCTACCTGTAGGCATAACTTTTCAGAAACGAAAAATTAAGTTTCTTCAATCTGCAGAGATATGATTTTATGCCTTTTCGCATCAAAACAACACCTCATTTCATCCTAAATTCCTATAAATGAACTCTAGAGGATCAAAGTTCAGTTAAATTCTTTTCATCTCTGTCAGAACAAATTTCTGATTTTCTAAAAACTCCATTAATAAACTAAGTTCCAGACAACTTTGTTTCTTTGATTCCTCCCAAACACCATGACTACTAAACAAAAAACCTCTAAGAAAATTGCTGCTTCAGGCACTAAACGTCCCGACTTATCTAAACGATACGGTGCGCCCTTTCCTATCTTCAATCACGATGAAGGAAGGCGCTACTGGAGGCTTCGTTACAAGTTCTTCGTCAGAATGTTGTATTTGGATGACTTCTTGAACGCACAACTCGGCATAAGCGATGACATGAGTCGCTATTTGGAACGCTTAGGGTGGACAAAATTCGCTAATATGCGATTTCCAATAATTGGCGATTGGATCCTCGAGTTTTTCTGTACCGTTCGTTTCGTTAACAAACGACGGGTGCATCTTAGCTTTCGCCGAGATGGCGAAATATTTACTTTCGGCTATCCAGAATTGCATGCCTGGTTTGGTTTTCCCCCGAGGGATACAATCAAACGTCATCCTGGCAAAGACATGACATCCACTGATATTTGGAGAATGCTCACTGGATTCTGGCGATTCAATCCTAAACTCGCCTACAATCAATCCTTTCACTCCAATTCGATGCTATATCTGCACAAGTTCCTGTGTCACAGTCTGTTCGGGTGCACTTTCAGCAGTATAGTCCGAGACACTGACTTGTATGTCCTTGGCGATATATTCCAAGGAAATACCGTTGATACTTCCAAAATTCCGATGGAAGGTCTTGTTGCCGCATCTCGATCCAAGGATAAAAAGATTGGATTCGGGAATATAATTTGCGGAATAATTCTCGGTACCAATGGCACTGTCAATATTCCTTGGAGCGAGGATGAGAGTTTTCCGACTCTCGATTATGAGTTTCTCGAGTACGAAGGTCTTGTGAAACGTGTATTTCGTGCAGGCCCGCATTTTCTTTCTGCACCGGAACGTCAAACTTTCGTGCAGTTGAAAATTGACCACTATAGGGCCACAGAAATCCCGCTTGATAGGGATGATTATATAGAATAGTTTAGGTTTTTAAATTTTATTTTGTACATATTTTCTTATTTTGTTGTAATTCAATTGTTTATTTTTATATTTTGTACATATGTGTTCAATTAATATATCAAATTTTCTTTTCATCTTAGTTTATTTATTGCTTTTCTAATAGTTCAATATATTGGTTAATTGACGATAAAAATGTTTTAGAATAATCTAATATGATAGGATAATCTAATATGATAATCTAATATGATTTCTTATTCAACACATAATCCCACTTCAAAAACTTAATTCATTGTGTTCCATACATTAAGTTTTCATTTTATTAATTCAATTCATGCACTTAATATGTATTCATATGCACTTACTATGATTCATTTAACTTGTATACATAAATGGGCATTAATGTTTCATTAACTCTTAATGTGCCATTTATTTTCTCTTTACTATTTCCAATTAATAAGGATAAACATTTGGTTTTCCTTGAATTTAATGCTATTTATTTTAGTTCTTAAGTGCAGGTACAGTTTATATTAGGTTCAGGACACAATTAATCAACAAAATTGCACAAACCAAGTCAAAATGCACAAAATCAGCCATTTTTGACCAATTCTCTACCGAGAATTTAAAATTCTCGGTAAGTCCAACGAAAACAGGCCAAATTCAGAGCGATTTGTTCTCTGAAATTCGCGTGCCGCGACCGTGGATCCGCATTCTTGGTCGCGACACGCGACCGACAGGCAACACTATTCCAGATTTTTGACCTATTTCAAGCCCATTCCTATTCCTATTCTACCTCTACATCTCCCTATTTCACCCTATATAAACCTACCCCTTACACAAACCTCACATCACCTCACTTTTTACCCAATCCCCTACTCTAAACTCTTCCCCATAAATCACTTTCCCTCTTCCCAATTTATTCTTTACCCTTTCTACCTCACTTACTAATTCAATCACCTACCCATTACAAACCCCAACTAATCTTCAAGCTTTGCTTTTCTCTCTTTTCTTCACTTCTTCTTCTTCTTTGCAAACCCTAAACACCATTACCATGCCTAGACGAAAGACTGTTGGTCAAAAACCTCCGGTTACGGAAGCTAATCGCCTTTGTATTCATTGCGGCGCCTATTTTGATATCGAAATGGAGGAGGAAGCCGTTCGATGTCTTCACTTTTCCAATTCCAAGCGAGAGTTTATGGATATGCACTTCCTTAACTTCGATTCGATAAGAGCGTTGAACTTCTCTACTAGAATTGATGCTTTTATTGAGGCTTTGGGTTGGCAAGAGTTCGTTTCTATGTGTTTTCCCCGTATTCATGAATACGTGGTGGAGTTTTTGGTCACTTTGACCATGAATAAGAAGAAGACATCAATTTCTTTTAGGAACAATGGTGTGACTTACACCATTGATTATGAAGCTATGGGAAATATGTTTGGTTTCCCTACTACTGATTTTTATGACAAGCCTAGGGATTTTGATAACGATTCTGTTTGGCAAACTCTTTCAGACCAATACTATTTTAACTCCAAAAACACTTCAAGCAAGTTGATTAAGGACAATTGTGTGTTTTTCTTTCACAAATATTTGAGTTTTTCCTTGTTTGGTCGTGTTGAGAGCTCTAAGATTCAAGTTCAAGATTTGTTTGTTTTGGATTGTCTGTTTAAGGGTTTGAGGGTTGATAGCATTGGTATGCTATTTGATAATTTGTTTCGTGCTTCGAGGGCTCATACAATTCAAGTCCCTCTCGGTAATTTTATCACGGCTATTGTTTTGGGAGCACGAGGTGAATTGGCCAATTATGGCATGACCACCTACCAAGGATATGTTCCAATTTTGGACATTTCGGCACTTGAGCGGGCCCACTTATTGCTTACTTCGGTTCCTCCCATTTTTATTTCATATGCTTCCCGTATTGCTCATCTTCGTGGCACTATGGGTGGAGGAGCTTCATATTCAATTTGTAGGTACCGAAGAAGGAGGCGAGGCGGAAGACGAGGATGATGCACCGGCGGCTCAACCACAACCCCAAGCACCTCAAGAAGATGATCTGGTAGATTTAAGGCGGATTTTGAACCAAATCAATTCCAATAATCGCCAAATGAATTTACGAATTGATGATTTGGTGGAGAATAACATGGTGATGAATGACAACCTCAATACTTTGAGGCGCAAACATCGGTCTACTCGGTATCGGATGCTTTCATTCTTCCGTCGCCAAAATGTGGAGACTTCACCAACACCTCCGAATTCACCGCCTAATGCCTAGGTTGTCTCTTTTATTTTACTTGTTATCTTGTTAAGTTTGGTACAATATTTCTTTTTATTATGTTTGGTACAATTTTTAATCTTATGTTGAATGATTTTTATTTGCTAATATTCTATCTTTATTTCGTATGCTTTATTTCGTGCTTATTTTTCTTGTTATATCGATTTTTGCACCAATGAGGACATGGTCCAAATTAAGTGTGGGAGGAGATATACATATATCATTTTAGTTTTTAGCACAAATACTAAATGCAACGAATAATTTTTATGCAAATGCAACATATATTGCAACACATTTTATTTCACAATTTTTTTTCATAACTTTACATTTCCATATGATTAAAAATATTTTAACATATGATTATTTTTAGGTTATCATTATCAATAGAAATAATATATTTCTATACGGGCAATATTTTTGAAATTTTTCACAAAAATTTTCACAAATTTTCAACACGATTTTAAGTAAAAATTGTCTCGAGTAAATGTATTTAAGTAAAAACTTCTTTATTTCAATCTCTATTTTATATCATGAAATTCATGATTCAATAAATCTTATTTTAAATTTTCAATTAGGTTTATAGGCATTAAATTGAACTAACAATTTTTAGCTCGGTTTGAATTTCGTCTTACATTAACACCAATTGAAGTTTTTAAGGAAACTTTAGCCATAATACATGTTGAATTTTAAGTCAATATAGGATGAATGTGCTATCTTTCTTTTTCCCAATTTACAATTTTATAATTCATATTAATTAATCAATTAGTTGAATTCTTAACTTTTGGCTACGATTGAGACCAACCTTATCACAATCGAGGTATGAAAGGGAAGAAAATTAAGTACCGTTTACTTTTGGCCACGGTTGCGACCACCCTTATCACAATCGAGGTATGGAAGGAACGTTTAAAAGCAAAAAATAATAATAAGCGTGTTTAAGTTTAAAGTAACGATTGCATCCACCCATGGCATGGTCGGTACCTCTTAAGCGAACACTAAGCAATAAAATACGTATAAGGTTACGATCAAGACCACCCTTATCTCGGGCGTAACTAAGCAAATAAATTAAAAATTAAGTACTTATATAAAAAATAATATATTTCATATATTAGTTTAGATTTGGGAAAGGAAATTTTGTGCTTTGAAATGCCTTGAGATGAAAGATTCAATAACATGCGTGCTTATATCATCCCGAATACTTAAATTCAAAATTAAAAATACAAGATGAATGATATATCATATTTATACTAAGTTAGTTTGTTATTTTGCGTATAAATTTGTCATGCGAAGTTAGTCTTTTTGGCTTAACTAATTTAAAAAGTAATACAGAGATATATGTTTTATTTTCATAAAGAGATCAGTTAAAGAATAAATTCAATGAAATTTTGCTCGGGACTAGCAAAAGATTAAGTGTGGAGATTTGTTAAGCCCAAAATATACCTAATATATCATCAATAATTACATCAGTATTGCTACGAATTTGTGCTATTTATACATGTTTAGAATACTTTTACGTTCGAATATGTTTCTTTCTTGCAAGGTACGTAAATATTTGGTAAAATCCAAATAGGAACGAAAAGAGCTTAAAACAGAATAAAAACCCTACAAAAGGAGTCAAAAACGACGAAGATCAATTACACCAAAACGAGGACAAAGACGAAGTCAGAAACAGAAAAAATGTCAAATTCTCGGTTGAGGAAACCAAATTCTCGGTAGAGAATTTTATGAAAGCCGCGACCGAGAATCCCAAATTCTCGGTCGCGACACGCATCAACCAGCAGCTCCTTCCCTTCATCCGAAGACCAAATAAATGCTCCCCCATTCTCGGCTGAGAATTGCCATTCTCGGTAAGTGCAGAAATTCCTCAAAGTACAATGAACACATGTTTAATTCAAAGAAACACGTTCGTTCGGGTGGATAAAGAGTTGATGGAGAGTTGAAAAGATATAGAAGAAAGAGATTAGTATAGAATTTATGCAGAAATTCTGAGTCAAGTGATTCAGAATTTAGATTTCATTTCTGTAAAAAGCAATATGATGTACACACATTATTTATTCAATAATAACAAACATAGTAGCGTTTAGATTTGTTCATTTTAGTTTACATTTTGGTAGAGGCCGACCGTATCCCTATTACGAAGTTACAGCGAGAAGATTGAGTAGAGGATCCGCCCTGAGTTTGACAAACTCTAACGAAACCCAAGGAAATGATTGACAACCCGTTCACTTGCACGCCGTAGAATGTTTTCATGCTCCTTGTTCACTGTAAACTTGTATCAAATTTATGTTTCATCTAATAAAGTCCATTCTATTCGATAGATTTTTATGCAGCACTTTGGTAAAGGATCCGAGGTGGATTGCTGGTGTTTTCATTAAAACGTAGTTAAATTCCAAATCTTTACAATGAAACTTTGTTGAACAACTTAACAAATTAATATCATCAGTAGAGTATTAATTTGATTAAGGTAGCGATCTTACCCGACCGTAGGAAGATTGACTATGGTTCAAAGCCCTAAAATTAGAGGTTCCGTCATTTATTTCATTGTTATAATTTATACAAAGTTGAAGTTGTTTTCTTTGTTTAATGCAAACGAATACATTTGTTTACTTTTCTAAAAGTACTAAACGTTCCTGTCTTCCAAATTCATCCCTAAATCAGAAATATTTTCTAACATTTGTTATACTCTAATCTAATTCTTATTCTAGAAATTTCAAAACCAAATCCAATTCAACGATTTTACATATTATAAACCTTAAAAGTAAATCTAACTGATTCAAAATAAGTTTTTGTTAAAAAGCGTTCCCTGTGGGATCGATATCTTTTATTACTACAAGCGTATACCGTGCACTTGCGGAAATCGCTCAATAGAGGTCCAATCAGATTCTAAGAAACTGAGAAAGGACGTCACATCCATTCAGAATCAATTCAAGGTTCCGAATAAAAGAAATATTCCTCTAAATACTCAGTACCGCAGTACTAGTCAGCAGAGATGGAATCCTCAGCGGAATGTCCAGTGTGACTTTTGTGCGAAGAAAGGACACACCACTAAGGTGTGCTGGCATGCTCAGCACTGGGGTGCTGACCAGTCAGTGAGATATCCCCAACGGAAGGTGAGCTGTGACTTCTGTGGGAAAAATGGACACACTATCCAAGTGTGTCGTCATAAGATTAAACATGATGTTTCACCTGCTGGGCCTAACAAACAAGGACCCAAAAAGACTTGGGTACCTAAAGATAACTAGCTATATTGCAGGTAAGCCTGAGGTGTGCTAAGAAGTAAAAAATGTGGTACATTGACAGCGCATGCTCGAGGCATATGACTGGTGATGAAACTCAGTTCATCACACTTGTGTGTAAACGAGGTGGAAACGTAAGTTTCGGAGACAACAAAAAGGGTAAGATAGTAGGGTCAGGAACCGTTGGTGGTAATCCTACTATTGAGTCAGTCTCCCTAGTCAGTGGACTTAAATATAACTTACTGAGCGTAGCTCAGCTATGTGACAATGGCAGAAAAGTTATATTTGATAACACTTGATGTAAAATACTCGAGGGAAAAACAAATGAATTAATTTTAACTGCCCCTCGTGTTGATAATGTCTTTATGCTGAATTTGGAAAAGAAATTTTCAAAAAATGTATGCTTAGTGTCAAAGGAAGAAAATTCCTGGCTATGGCACAGGAGACTTGGTCATGTAAGCATGGACCTCCTGGCCAAATTAGCAAGAAAGAAATTAGTTGAGGGACTGCCAGAACTTAAGTTCGAAAATGATCAATTATGCAATGCTTGTCAGTATGGAAACCAAACTAAAAAATCTTTTCACAGTAAAAACATTGTCTCAACCAAGCGTCCACTCGAGTTGCTACACTTGGATCTCTTCGGACCAGTCCAGCCGCTGAGCTTGGGTGGTAGGAGATTTTCCTTGGTCATTGTAGATGACTTTTCTCGGTACACTTGGATCATCTTGCTGAGTAGCAAGGATGAAACCTTTGAGACGTTTTTTACATTAGTAAGAAAACTTGAAAATGATAAAGACCTAAAGTTAGCTCACATCCGAAGTGATAATGGTGGAGAATTCAAAAACCAACAGTTTGTTAAATTCTGTGAAGCCAGCGGCATTGACCATAATTTTTTTGCTCCTAGAATGCCTCAACAGAATGGGGTAGTTGAGAGGAAAAACAGAACCTTGGTTGAAATAGTCAGGACAATGCTGAGTGAGAATAAGCTTCCAAAGTACTTTTGGGGAGAAGCTGTCAACACAGCTTGCTACATACTTAATAGGGCTCTAGTCAGACCCATATTAAAGAAGACTCCCTACGAACTTTGGAAAGGACGAAAACCCAACATTGGATACTTTTGTGCCTTCGGTTGTAAATGTTTCATTTTAAATACTAAAGACAGCCTTGCTAAGTTTGATTCAAAAGCTGATGAAGCTATCTTTTTAGGCTACTCAACAAACAACAAAGCATATAGAGTTTTCAATAAACGAACTCGGGTCTTAGAAGAGTCCGTACACGTTGAGTTCGATGAAACTAACCCTGCAGGAAAAGACAAGCAGCTGACTGAGGATGATCCATACTCAGCACCTGCTGACCAAGAAACAGCCGCTGAGTCACTACCTCAAGGGCTGACCAAAGGTAAAAGTGAAACTCAAATTGTCTTCACTGACCAATCTATACCTGCAGAGATTGTTGAAACACAACCAGCTCAAGACATCAATCTACCAAAGGATATCAGAATACCAAGAGGACACTCAAAGCGTGCTATTCTTGATGCTGCTGAAAACACCCTGATGACCAGAAATCAACTCAGGAGATACCTCAGCAATGTAGCATTCGTCTCAGTTCTGGAACCAAAGAACTTCTCTGAAGCTGAGCACGATGAGTTCTGGATGGGTGCAATGCAAGAAGAACTTAATCAGTTCAGAAGAAATGAAGTATGGGACTTAGTGCCAAACCCAAGAAGCCAAAAGAACATAGGAACAAGATGGGTCTTCCGCAACAAGCTAGATGAGCAAGGGAACGTAGTCAGGAACAAAGCAAGACTTGTAGCTCAGGGCTACAGTCAGCAAGAAGGTATTGACTACGGTGAGACCTTCGCCCCAATGGCAAGGCTAGAGGCTATAAGAATTTTATGTGCATATGCAAGGTACATGAACTTTAAGTTTTTCAAATGGATGTTAAGAGTGCATTCCTTAATGGAGTTATAAACGAGGAAGTCTATGTTAATCAGCCTCCAGGGTTTGAGGATCCCAAGTTCCCAAACCACGTTTATAAGCTCAAAAAGGCTCTGTATGGTCTCAAGCAAGCACCACGTGCTTGGTATGAGAAGCTGACCAGTTTCCTGCTGACTAGAAATTATGTCAGAGGTAAAGCTGATACAACCTTATTCATTAAGAGGAAGGGTAAAGATACCCTACTGGCTCAGATATATGTTGATGACATTATTTTTTGTGCCACTAATGAGTCCATGTGCAAGGAATTTAGTAAGCAGATGCAGACTAAGTTTGAAATGTCTATGATGGGAGAACTCAACTTCTTCCTTGGACTTCAAATCAAACAAGGGAAAAATGGCATCTTCATCAGTCAAACCAAGTATGCTAAGGAGATATTAAAGAAGTATGAACTTGAAAACTGTAAGTCAATATCTACCCCAATGGGCACTGACACTATCCTCTGCGCTGACGAAAATGGTAAGTCAGTAGACAGCAAATTGTACCGAGGTATAATTGGCTCTCTACTCTACTTAACTGCTAGCAGGCCGGACATTCAGTTCTCAGTATGTTATTGTGCTAGATATCAATCTAACCCTAAGGAATCTCATTACATCACTGTAAAAAGAATCCTTAGATATTTGCAAGGCTCAGTGAATGTAGGTTTATGGTATCCTAATACTTATGATTTCACACTCATTGGATACACTGACGCTGACTACGAACGAGACAAGCTTGAACGAAAAAGCACCTCAGGAGGATGTCATTTCCTTGGAAGCTGTCTTGTGTCTTGGTTCAGTAAGAAGCAGTCGTCAGTAGCCTTATCAACCACTGAAGCTGAGTATATTGCTGCTGGAAGCTGTGTTGCTCAAGTCCTCTGGATCAAGCAACAGCTAAAAGATCATGGTGTTCAGACTAAAATGATTGAAGTCAAATGTGACAATAAAAGTGCCATTGACCTATCAAAGAACCCAATCCAGCACAGCAGGATGAAGCATGTCAGCATAAGGCATCACTTCATCAGAGACCATGTACTCAAGGGAGAGATCAAGCTGACCTATGTCCCAACGGATGAGCAGCTTGCTGATATCTTCACCAATCCACTGGCTCGTGAGCAATTCAACATACTTAGAGAAGTTATCGGTATGTTTAATCCTCTTCAATAAAATTCTATGCTTAAATTAAACGTTGAGTGATTACCATGCTGAGTGATTCGTGCTAAATTAATAACTATTGCATGCTGAGCATAACATGATATGAAATTCCCCATGCTGAGTAGATGTACACACTAAGTTATTATCTTAAGCTGAGTTATTAAGCACACGAACAATTACTCTACGAAAAACTGACTACTCAGAATACCAAATGTATGGCATTCTTAATGCTGAGTAAAAGATCCGTTATAGAATTAATACTAGCACGCGCATTAAATATCCACCTAGGATGTCGTATGCGCAATAATTAGAAAATATATGTGCCGATTGTGTCATAAATGCCAGAATCATTGTCGATTGATTATCTCGAGGTCAAACTGCCACCCCAACGCTTCAGATCAACTCGACACCCCTATAAATAACGGGTGAATTCCCACTTCCACCTCTTTACACTTAGAAATTCTGGCAATCAAATTCTATCTCTCTAAAAATCCCAAACCTCTTAAAAATCTCTAAGAATCATGTCTAACGATTCTCAGAATGTCTTCGGTGCCGGTTACGATGATAACCGCTCCGATGAAAACCCTACATCTCCTGCTCAGCAGGAATATAACGAGACTCCCACCAAGTCTTAAGAACCTGGTCAGCATGACCACTCTAAGGTCACTACCCCGAGCAAGAAACCCTAAGCTGACCAAGCTACATCATCAAAGAAACAGAAGGACAAGGGGAAGAAACCAATTGAGAGAACCTACACACCGGTCTATGAAAGTGTAAAGGGATACAAGGTTGACCACTCCCGATGGTTCTCGAAGGGGTTTGTTGAAGCTGAGCAACCCTTCTGCGAGTGGATTTCTAAGAATGGCTGGACCGAGCTATTCTATTCGAGAAGCCACCTACCTAGAGTTAGTGAATGAATTTTACACTAACCTGAGAGCCGCTGATGATAACAGTGACTATATGGTCACCAAGGTCAAAGGGAAAGACATCTTCATCAACCCTCCTTACCTTGCTAAACTGCTCAAGCTGAAAACCAAAGGAGCTAAACTCAGAACAACGAACGACTACACGAAAATCGATTACCCCACTGAGTTTTGCAAACCCACCGGTCATTCCGGGGAAATCTCTAGTACCTCGATAGGTCAGCGTCAGAAAATGGCCCACTACATACTGACCAACTTCCTCTTTCCAAAGGTCAACTCCACGTCTTCAGCGTCAAACTTCGAGTAGTGCTTCATTTGGCACGTGCTGACCTACCAGCCGATCAACATGCCTGTTTTTATCATCGGTGGTTTTCAACGAAGTACTGGAACCCTTAGGTTAGGCTCACTAATCACCAAAATCCTCAAAGACTATCAGGTGAGCTTGGTTGAGGAAATTGAAGTATGGGGGACTGAGATTACTGCAGCTGCATTGTTCGCTTGGTCTACGACCAACCGATTGTCCCTAAGAAAGGAAAAAGGGCCGCTATTAAGGAAACAGAGGGGATACTGACTAGAGAAGGAAAGAAAGTAAGGAAAACTCAAACTGATAAGCAAGACAGAAAGAGGAAAGCTGTTCAAACCTCTTCCAAAGACGCTGATGCTCCTCCGAAAAAGATTCGGTTTGTGTCCAAGGGAACAAAGCCTCAAGTTCAACAAGGTCAGGTTGGACCCAAGTCAGCAGAAAACCTCAAAAGGCAAGCTGAGCCCGAGGAAGAAGAAAAAGAGGACACTCCTGAGCAGCCTTTGAAGAAGAAGAAGAAAATCTCCTCTAGGTTGAGTCCTATCGATGCACCCCCAATTGACGTTGTTATCTCTGAAGACTCACATTTCATGAGAAGTCGAGGCATTGATCTTGAGAAAACCCCCACTGACCAAGATGAAGAAGAATTGGGTAATGTCGGAGGTCAGTTTGATGTTGAGGAGACAGCAGATGTTGAGCAACATGAGCCAGCAGATGTTGAGCAACATGAAACAACCAACACTGAGCAGGTTGAAGAAGAAGCTGAGCCAACAGTAAAGGATCATGTTGACCTAGGGGCCACTTCACCTTCTGATTCACTTGACTCTATTCGAGCTGACCCCTCTCCTCCAAAGACTAAGAAATTAAGGAGACTTAAGAAGAAGGCTCATAAATCCCCAGTTATTGACCTTCTGGATGACTCACCTCTACGGGATCCGATCACTGATCTCTCTGACATGCAGTTCAAATTCTTCTCCAATCCCACTGAGTTTTCTCCACCAAAGCAACAGAAAAAGCAAGCCTCTGTTTCTCAACCTAAGGAACATACCGACTATTGCTACTCAAGGTCAAGTTGATACCGAGCAAGTGCTCGAAGTTCCTGCTCCTCAACATACTGAGATAGCAAAGGAAAAACCTGCTCAGGTCAGTTCTGAAACTCTTCAACTTCCTCAAACTAGTCAGCTTCAGCCTGACTCTGAGCAAGTAAATGACTCTGCTGATCAACTTCTCCCACATCCTCAAGAGCAGAATATCAACCAGACAATTCCTACTGGTAGTCAAAATAAAAGTCCAGCCACTGACCACGCTGGTACTTCAAATAATGAACAGCACCAATCACCTCCTCCATCTGGTGGTACTCATATTCCGGCATCTGGGCCAACCATTGATGAATCCTATACCTACCTGCACGCCACTGAGTCTGGTCGACGAATCATTGACTCGGCTCAAGCCCTACTCCGGGATCTTCATCAATCCAATGTCGAAGCCGCTGGGTCAATTCCTGTTGAGCAAACTCAATTTTCCTCTGTCACTCAGCTTCTGACTGAAATCAAAGGTCTTAAGGATCTACTGAGTGTTATGACATCTCTCCAGTCTCAACAGCCCAAGAAAGAATCACTAGTAAAGTTGGCCAAACTCCAACTGACTATGGTAAATCACATGAACTCTCTCCAGGGTCAATTTCAAAACCTGTCAGCTGCGAACTCAATGTATGCAACCTCTGCTGAGGTTCATAATCTCTTTACCCATCTTCATTCTGAACTAGCCAAGACAAACGAGCAACTCTCTTCCTCCTCCCAATGCTCCAATGAGCAAATTAGTGAGGTTGTCCGTCTACTAAACTTGAGTAAGGAAGAGATGGAAACTGGCCAACTCAAAACAAATGAGCTTCTGCAATACTCCCAATCCATTTTCAAACATGCGCGTCACACAAATGTTCAGCGTCAGTATTATGATTCGGCTTTGCTTAAGATGTTTCATCAAGCTTATGCCATGCTGACTGATACTATCACCTGGGTTGGAAAGTCTCAAGAATATATTCTGAGTATGCTCAGTGCCTCGGTCAGGGTTCCCCATTCTGTCCTAGATGATGGTGTTCTCGTTTTTTACGGTCTCAATGAAAGCACGAAAAAGCTTAAGGCATATTCCATGAGGTTAACTCGTGTTGCCCTCACCGACACCTTCATTCCTCCTCCACCCGATGCTGGCAAAACGGGGGATAAAGAACAAGCTGGTAGAACTCAGCATACATGGGAAGCATCTGGTAGTCAGCAGCAACAAAGACACGCCAAGGGAAAAGGCAAAGATAGCATTGTCCAAGTCAACAGAAAGAAATAGTTTTGGCTAGATTCGTTAAGATTTTGACTTGTATTTTTGTTGTTATCTGGCGTATTTTGCTTGCTGACCATCTATCTAAACTTATGCATCTACCATTCAAATTGACTAAATTTTATGTGATGCTTGTTTATGTTTTGTGCTAAACACTAACGTATCTTCATTAAATCAACTGTGTTATTTATTCACATTGCTTTATGACTGTCTACTGTGTTGATCTAAATGTAGACCTCTTTTATATGTCTTCTTAACTAAAACTCATTGAACAAAGATATACTCAGCATACTTTGATATCTAAACTCAATCTTCCGTATAACTTAACTGAGTAAAAAGAATATGTTCCATGAGCTGACCTATTTCAGAAAAACTGATCTTAGACTTACTTGATTAAACCTTGAAATGTTTAAAGTAAAACTAAGTCAGTAGCTCAACCCTTACGGGGGAGTATCTTTAGAAAAACAAGGTCAACTATCATGAGGGAGCTCAACACTGAGTTCCTTACTGAATATTTTTGCCAACATCAAAATGGGGGAGTTTGTTGAAACACCTTTCCACATGATTTTGATTTGACAAAATTATTTATGTATGATAAAAATATTCCAACACATTAAATTTAAATGCTTTGATTTATTCATACTTATGTGTTTGTTCAATGTTGAGTTATTTGATTTATAAGACATTAAGATAAAAAGCCTAAAAGCCTAAAAGCCCATAAGTAGAAGTCAAACCCAAGTCAACAGATCAAGATCTCACAGCCCATGAAGACAAAACGCCGTCGTACTGAGTAAGACATAAGCCCAACAACAAGAAGGATCGAGAAGCCTTTTTATAATTGCTTCAAGTTGAAGCTACTGAGTTAAACGACACGAAGTACAAGTCAGCGGAAGAACAGAATAAACTTGGAGACAAAGTATTTCTACTTTGGGTAAAGCTCAGAAGGCGCAGGAAGCTGTCTGGAAGACTTTGCCATAAATGTGGGAACATTCTATTTCATCTGACGAAAAGCCGCTGAGCACTGGCAAAGACAGAAGATACAAGAATATGATTGGCCGAAGACGCTGAACACGTACTAAGTGAAAGCGATATAAAGCCATTTGCCTCCAACGGTTATTTCGAAATTCGAAATCACCGGTGCTTGAAGTGTCACTATAAATAGGCCTCTCAAATGCTTCATTCGATGCAGATCTTCAATTAAGTCGAAACGCTGACCAAATTAATACTTGAAGTTCTGTGAGAAAAGCAAAGCAAATCTTACACCAATTCCAATCTTGTGTAAAAGTCTAGAGTGATTTTATTCATCTAAAGTGTCTTAGCAATTGTTGTTTAAGACAAACACTTATCATTTCTAGAAGTATAGAAAGGAGAAGTTGAGTACTCGGTTATAGTACTCAGCGGTAGTAATAGGAGTGAGTAGAGGAATAGAGGAAGGTACTCTTGTATACTCAGCTTCTGTTGTAAAAGGTTTCGTGCTCTACCTTTAAAGAGCTCAGTAGAGGATTCAAAAAGCTCGGAAGATTTCCAGGGACTGGACGTAGGCGGAGAGGCCAAACCAGGATATGTCTGCTGAGTAACATATTTCTAACCCTTAACTCCTTTATATATTGCTTGCTATAAAACTGACTTAGTAACAAACTCACGCTGAGTTGAGTGCACTGAGAAGCTGAGTTCAGGAATAGACTTTAGTGCTATCTCCTGACTCAAGAAAAGAAACAAACTTAGTCACCAGTTGACTAAGCTTGTGTCTTAAACTACTCAGCACTGCTGTGTAAACCTTTTCTTAACGAAAAGAAGTCAGCCTTAACGGACAATTTTTTTAAATAGTTCCTATCCCCCCCCTTGGAACTAACCTTGTCACGTTACACGGGACCAACATCTTCTTCCAAGAAAGCCAATGAGGGTTCAGAATATAAGTATAAAAAAGCATTTGGAACGGAAAGCGTCATCACAGTTAGGTGTAACGGAGATTCAGCCAAAAATATAATGAACAATTTAACATCAAATCAAAAAAGCTATTTAAGCAGAGTTGCTTCGGGCAGTATTGTGAGATGGAACTTACACAATTTGCAGGAGTCCTCTGTCATACCCCTTTAACAAGAGAGATCAAATGTGAAGACCTCAAACCCAGGGAGCTTTGCTTTAAAGTTAGAGGTGTTGAGTTGAGATGTGGAGATTCAGAGTTTGGACTCCTAAGTGGGTTACTGTTTGGAGATTTGGAAGCATTTAGGGCAAAGTTTAGTGCGCTAAAGAAGCTGGATAGATTTAGAAATAAGTTTTTTTCACACTACCCTACACCAACTATTAGAGACGTGGACACAATTATGAAGCAAACTATTTGGAAGAATGAATCTGATCAGGATACAGTTTCGTTTGCCATGTTGTACTTTGTACTTGGTAGTGTGTTGGATAACACAGCCACGAAACAAGCTGCTCCTTGGGTTTTGGAACTTGCAAAATTTCCAACACTGTTAACGAGTTCCCGTGGAGTGTTGTGGCCTGGGATGAGACCTACATGTCCCTTGTTAATGGTATGCTTGGTGGAAAAGAGAGACTGGATCAATTATGTGCTTATATGGATGGAAAGAGGAAATCCCATGTCTCATATAATCTATATGGTTTTGCACACGTATTTATGGTATGATATGTGTATATTCTATATACTAGAAATTTTAGTAATAGGCATAAATAATGAATTGGAACTTTGTTGAAGGCTTGGTTGTTTGAAGTATGGGATGCCACCCATGAATGCTTTGTGAAGCCATCCAATTGCATCCCACGATGGTTTTGATGGAAAAAGACGAATACCCATACATTCGCCAAAGTTAAAACCATGTTTGACATAAGTTGACTAAACATTATGCCGATATCGACAATATTATGCCGATATCGATCATAATATTGTCGATATCGATAATATTATGTCGATATCAACAATATTACGCTGATATCGACAACATTATACCGATATCAAAAATAGTATACCGACATCGACAATACTATGTCGATATCGACCATAATATTGTCGATAGCGACAATATTATGCCGATATCGACAATATTATTCCATACATCTTATCGACTTGTTTAATTGTACATGTGTATTTTCGTCAAGTCAAGCCCCAAATGCTACCAAACTTGTAGCTGGAGATATGGAGAAAGAAAGCTCCTATTACCAACATCTTATAGACCATGTCGATGGTCGGCCGTATTTACTGATTTGGAAGAGGAGGAAGAGGAGGCAGGGGAGAAGTTCTTGTGTTCTAAACATAGAACTTGAGACTCGTGGGCCACTTGAAAAACATGGCATGAATCCAAATACCCAATCTCCTCTTGGGCTAGATGATATTATTGAGGATCAAATGTTTGGGTATGAGAATGTAGGGAACGGGGATGATCATGGCTATGATAATGATGATCATGTATATGATAATGATGGGCATGGCTATGATAATGATGATCATGGATATGATAATGACGATCATTTATACGATGATCGTGATCGCGGTAAATCTGTTTCAGACCCATCGATTGATAATGCTTAACCAAGTTTGAATGAGATTAATGAGGAAGCTAGAAGGAGAAGGATAATGGATCCATTTTGGTATGTTCCACATGTACCAGAGGAACCGGCTATTCTGATGAATATTACAGGATCTTCAGGGGAGGGTGGTTTGAAGGCGCACGATATTTTCAAAAGCAAACGAGAACTGCAAGATGCACTTGGGAGATATGCAATTGATAATATGTTCGAATGGAAGGTGCACAGATCAAACAAGTCATTGTTTGAGGTTCGATGCAAACATTTTGACACATGTAAGTGGCGGGCTAGAGCTGGAGTCATACTAGGTTCGGATATGTTCATGCTACGAAGAATTGACAGTATGGACAGTCACACTTACGATAGAGGTGGACAACTATTGTCGCATCATAGGCAAGCGGGGAAACGAGTCGCATGTATCATACTTAGAGATAGGTTAGACATGGAGAATCAAGTGTACCGACCAAGTCACATCATTTGGGAGATTGAAAGAGATTTTTCAATTAACCTATCCTATATGCAAGCTTGGAGAGTAAGATGTTGGGCGGTAGATACCGCTAGTGGTTCACCTGAAGAATCGTATATGTTGTTACCTGACTATTATGAGACGTTGAAGTTTGTTAATCCAGGCACGGTGACACATATTGAAACTGATGATGAATATCGTTTTAAATTCTTCTTCATGGCTATAGGTGCTTCAATCCAAGGTTTTTTAGCACATCTTCGCCTCGTTATATGTGTAGATGAAACACACTTAAAAGTTAAATATGACGGAGTACTGTACGTTGCAGTTGGCAAAGATGGTAATAATCAAATTTATCCACTTGCATTCGGAATTGGTCCGAATGAATGTAATGAATCATGGACTTATTTCTTCACCAAGTTGAAAGAATGTATTGGTGATTTTAAAGATCTAGCCATAATACCAGACAGGAATAAGAGCATTGATTATGCAGTCAATTTGGTGTATCCAAATGCAGTACATGGAAGTTGTGCTCAACATTTAAAACAGAATGTGAAGGCTAAATTCAGAGGCGGCAAAAAGTTAGACAAAGTGTATTGGCGAGTTGCAAAAGCCTATAGGATCTCTGATTTTGAGGAAAGATTTGCCAGACTTCGTACACTATACCCAGGGGCAGCGGGCTACCTAGAGGAAGCTGGAAGAGAGAAATGGACACGTGAGTACTTTTGCACTCATCTGTATAATATTATGATGACAAACATATCAGAACCATTCAACTCTAGAATGGGGGAAGGTAGACGTTTACCAATCACATTGATGGTTGAGTATATAAGGACAATCCTCCAATTATGGTTTCATGAGAGACGCACAAAAGCAGGTTTGATATTGGTACTTATTTCTATTGTAAGGTACTAAGAGTTGATCTAGTTATTATATACGGCTAACATAAGAAATATGTGTTTTCAAGAGAACATGAGACATATTTGTCTGAGTTTTATAATAAGAAGATGCAAAAGCATGTAAATAAATCAATTCGTTGTTCATATATGTGTTGTACTAATGTGTAAGAAGACTTTGGAATTGGGAGTTTATGCATTTTATGTTTTTTTATATATGTGTTGTACTAATGTGTAAGAAGACTTTGGAATTGGGAGTTTAGGTTATGTTTTTTATATATGTGCTGGATAATTTGTCGATATGTGCCGATATCATAGGTATATCGACAAAGGTTGTCGATATCCTTCCATATTTTGTTCCAAAATCGACACAGAGGAAACCTTATATAATGCAATGTGTCAATATCACAGGTATATCGACAACGGTTGTCGATATCCTTCCATATTTACATAATGCAATTGTCGGTATCATAGTATATTTGTCGATATATCATATGTATATCGACAAAGAGTGTCGATATCACAGGTATATTTATCGATATATCATATATATATCGACAAAGATTGTTGATATCTGCCGATATTTACAAACATTTACAATTTACAAACATTTACAATTTACAAAATGTACACCAGAAGGCAAATATCCAACATACATTTACAAGATTTAAGGCTGCCCCAAAACACATCCAAACAAATTAGCCCCGGCAATTAGTTTCATTATTGTCAAACAAGCGTTGGTTGAAGATTTCCAAGCACACACGCAACCTATAGTAACGCCCATCACACCCAGAGAAGCCATAGTCAGTACTCAATGGACCTTTTTCAACATAATACTGTGTAAAAATACAACAGAAGATACCACAATCATTGGATTTGCGAAGCTGTTGTGGGCACCCGCGAGCCCTCGACCACTCTATCCGTCGAATCCGATTATCAGGACGCCCATTGTTCTTCCAATAATCGGCCTTTTCCATTGCTCTGGTCATTATATGAAACCAGGATTGCAGCCATTTGTCTATTGATTCGTTAGAGGCATTTGACTCCAAACTATCATACAATTCCAACCTCATCTCTTCCACATAGAACACCTCGAGTATCTAGTGTTCTAACTTATAGTTGATAAGTATTAGCACATGTTTTACCTCATGCCATGGGCGATTCTCAAAGTTTTTGTCTCGATTGATTCTCTGTATAAACAGACCAGCATGTTCCATTCTCCGGGTGTAAATTTGCCATTTCCATGAATCCAAAGAAATTTGAGTCGATGGCAGTCCAATTCGGCCTCTGGTCAGTGTATTTGTGGTTCAATAACCAAATACATATTAGTAAGGACCAATTGACCTTTCAAATTGTCGATATTATGGGGATATCAACACATCACAATCGATTATGTGTCGATATCCTAGGGATATCGACACATCACAATCGATAATGTGTCGATATCCTAGGGATATCGACACCTCACCATCGGAAATGTGTCGATATCGTAATGATATCGACACATCACCATCGATAATGTGTCGATATCCTAGGGATATCGACATATCACAATCAATAATGTGTCGATATCCCTAGGCTAATGTGTCGATATATACCCCGAAATAAGTTAAAGTGAGTAGTATCTTACTTGACTATCTATGTAGTTTCCAGTTTTCTCTGCATCTGCAAACCACCCTATAGTCTGTCCCTAATCACATCCACCCATGATCCTCAAATCATCATGGGTGTATTCTTCTTCCATTCATCATAGCCATGTAGGAGGTGTAATCTTATACGATTGTGCCCATCCGGTTGTGTAATCGGATACGAATCATCATCATCATTAAAATGAAAATCGTTACGAAGATCAATGAACGGTGACTTGCAGACTTTCCCAACCTTTCTTTCTCACTTGGGTCTCCCTTTCCTTTTTCCATCCCTACCTCTTTTTTCTATTCTGCCTCCTCTTTTACCCTTCCTTTCCTCCTCCTTTTGCTCCTCAAGAGTCAAATCTTCTATTTCTCCTTTGTCTTGACGCATATCTAAAGATGATTGGATGGCCTGATTGACCACAACATTAAGTTGTCCATAGTCTATATTAGCATCATGGCTCCCATCCTGTTAAAACAACAACCCAAGTAGAAACACATATTAGTAGAGGCAGATATCGACATTTTGAGTTGTCGATATACAAAGGATATCGACACAGCACAAACGATAATGTGTCGATATCGTAATGATATCGACACATCACAATCGATAATGTGTCGATATCATAGGGATATCGACACATCACAATCGAAAATGTGGATATCACTGGGATATCGACCCATCATAATCAATAATGTGTCGATATTATAGAGATATCGACGCATCACAAACGATAATGTGTCGATATCCTAGTGATATCGACACATCACAAACTTAAAAGATAAAAACAAACTTACATCAATCTCAATAACAGCAGGTGTAGTCACAATCTCCATCTCCTTCTCCTTCTTCTCTTTCTCCTTCTGCTCCTTCTGCTCCTTCTCCTTCTCCTTCTCTTTCTCCTCCCTCTCCCTCTCCTTCTCCCCCCTCTCATTCTCCTTATTGTCTTTCTTCTCCCTCTCCTCCCTCTCTTTCTCCTCCTTCTTATCCCTCTTCTCCTTATCTTTCTTCTCCCTCTCCCTCTCTATATCCTCCCTCTATTTCTCCTCCTTCTCTTCCTCCTCCCTCTCCCTCTCCTCCTTCTCTCTATCTCTTCCATCTCCATATCCTCCTTCCCTTTCTCCTCCCTCTCCCTCTCCACCTTCTTCTCCATCTCCATCCCAATCACCTTCTCCTCATTCTCTTTCTCCTCCTTATCCATCTCCTCCTTCCTTTTCTCCTCCCTCTCACTCTCCCTCTCATTCTGCTCCCCAACCACCTCCTCCTCCATCCCATGAACCATATCAACTACTCCTACTGTGGTTCCACATCATCTACTCCTCGTTGTGCCTTCAGTTGCTGCACATCACGCTCTAATACGGACAATCTTTTTCCAAAGTCAGCAAACCGTTCATTCATTTTCTTCTCTTGCTCACCAAACAACCTCATCATCAGTCGTTCTAAATCAGCCTCCTTAGGGGTGCTTGATGCAGCAGATTGTTTCTTCTTCTGGGGTTGTACTCTAGTAGTTATGATGAAAGCATTTTCATCATTATCAGTATCAGTGTCATCATCTCTTTTTTCTTCATTATATCAGTTTCAGTTTCACTGGCATCATCTTCATCCTCCCCTCCTCCTTCATCTCTAACCACTGCCTCCTGGATGGTTTACTTGGCCCAACATGCTCCTTGTTGCGTGGTTGCGGTACTTCCGCGACACTTGTTAGTCGTAATTCCGCAACACTTGTTCGTGGTACTTCCGCAACAATTGTTCGCCGTACTTCCGCAACACTTGTTCGCAATGTCATAGAAACATATAATGGCATCACATCGGGTTTATTCCATCGATAAAACTCTACGAATCCATCAATATCATTGTCCTCCACTATGGCTGCTAATCTTCTAAAAAGTTTATTTGGACCGTATGTTGTGTGCATTGTCATATGTATGTCATGTGAGGTTGCATCAACATTCAATAAAGCGTAAATTCTCTCTCTTAACGTTTGATAATCAGTTGGTGTTGAAAAATGGAGCACCTTCGATTGACCACCAACGTATATCATTATGTCCATGGACCCCTATTTTTTCCATTCTCCATCCCAAGAAAGCATACACAAACAAGTATTCGGGGTGGACATATTTCTGCATTTCATAAACAATGAACTATATATTATTTGTAACTTAAAGAAAGCTATCGAAACATATCAATGGATATAGACATTTAGGACTATAACTTCGGTCGATATATGTCGATATTGTATTTGATATCGACATATATAGATATTGAAGACTATATCCTCGGTCGATATATGTCGATATTGTATTTGATATCGACAAATATCAACATTGAAGACTATAACCTCGGTCGATATATGCCGATATTAAATACAATATCGACATATAACTTCGGTCGATATATGTCGATATAAGCGTAAATTCTCTCTCTTATTGTTTTCTGTCCCCCTAGTAGATCAAACAACTGCCAAACTTGGTTTGATCTCATACAAGTCATTTCTTCTTACATTGCCTTAATCTTTTATCTTTTCCAAGGCATGGGAGAGCCTCTTTAAAATCTCTAGGTTTTTTGTCATCCTATCAGGTGACTAAAAGGGTGCCTTCCATACCAAGTCATCGATGTTTGACCTTTTATCTTTTAGTACGACATGTTTCTAAATCTCAATTGAACATATCTCATATATTTATCATAATTCTAAATGCTCCCACTTGGACCATATTCTATATTCTCATTTGAGTCAGGCATCATACTCCCACTTAAGATAGGATCTAGATCATTTGAATCGTTTTGAGATACTAGATCATATTTTTTGTTTCCTCAAATTGAGAGATCTGTTTGAACCTAATTCCTCATACAAAGTGTGATTATGGTCAACTTCACCTAGCTTAGGGAACTCATTCTCTAAGAACATAATGTATTGTGATTCAAATTCTATCACTTTTCCTTCATCTTTTTCACCCAATATGACATATCCTTTTTATATGTCTTGGTATCTTATAAAGCTATTCTTTTTAGCTACCGTGCCTAGCTAGTTTCCCAAACCTACTCATAGTATCGTGAGAAAAAAGCGTGCAACCTCATGATACTTCAACTCTTGAGTTATTTCCAACCTATATCCATATTGATCCGATTAGGATCCATCAGAACTCGATGAGGGCACTTTGATCCTTTGTCACGTGGTTCATTGCACCTGAAACAACAATCAATAGATGATTGAATTCGATTACAAGAATAAAACTAGAATATATATTTCGCTCACTCGTGAGTTAATTGAATGTACTTTGAGGATAATGGACTATTTTCCATAATGCCCTTTGAGTTGGCAGTTGAAACACTTTGCATGTGAGATGTTAAGATTCTTTCTATTCTTGGGCCTTTTGTTCCCTTTCCATTGCAACTTCTTAATCGCTTTTGCATGCTCTTTAACTTTTCCATTGAAGTGTTTCCGCTTCTTCCCTTGATTATGGAAATGATTTCAAACTGAGTATGAATTAACATTATGTGCCTCAACATTAATCTTAATTGACACAAGGAGGTCCTCCTCAAGTGCAAGGTGTCAAACAAAATCATCAAAGGTTTTGATACCTTCAGTATATGTTAGGTGCATTTTTGTACGCTTCCAACTGTTTGATAAAAAGAGGATAACAACTTAGACTTTTTAATCATCTATCAATATGTGACAATGTATCATCACTATAAGCTCATTGGTCATGTTCGACATCTCACTCAGATGCTTCTTTATAGTGTGATCAGATCATTTCTTGTAAGTATCGAACTTGACCGTTAGAGAACAGAGTTGTGTAAGAGACACACCTTCGAACTTGTCCTTAAAACAAGTCAATAGATCTTTTGAGTATGTACGAAACTGCTTAGTGAGGTCATCATCTATTGTACTGAGGAAGATTATATAGGCTATGAAATTTTTCTTTTCAAACTAGATAAACATCTTTGTCCCTTTTATGAAAACGGTAGCTCCTTCCTCGACTGTATTGATAATTGTTTCCAAATGTTTGAGAACCTTTTGCTCCTCTAACACAAATTAAATCTTAATATTCTATGCATCACATTTATTTAAGCTTAATTTTAGGCCTTGTTCAACTTAAGTACAATTTTAAGGCTAAATCTTGACAGAAACAAAAAAGAGAGAAAAGCTGAACGATTTCATTAAACGTATGAGTATAATTTGCAGTACTTTACACAAACATACGATTGTGTATTTATAACCGTAAACTAGAACTGTGACTAACGTGTGCCAATTTTAAGTAATTTAATCCAATCCTAATTGAATATTAACTAACCTTTAACTAACTTAATACACATAATCTAATAAATCTATTATTAGAACTTGGAAATTAGTTGCATGATTTATTTAAGAAAAAAAACTATAATACAAAGTTCTCTTTATATTTAATTAATGAACAAAAAGTTGATGTATATAGAAGTAGCAAATGCAAACAAGTGGCTATAAAAAAAAGGGCGCATGCAGACACACGAGACATTGCTTTTTCTTTTATGATAATGATAATATGCTCTCTTTTTGTTTCTTCTTTTGCTTAATTAGTTAATCCCACAAAATTCTACCACTAAACTGGATTATAATTAATTATAGACGACGGTCAGCTTTTCTTGAAGTTTGGAGTCTCGAATGTTCTGTTGATAATTATGTATGCTTATCATCATCCAATTCATTCAATGCTGCATGCATTTTATTATTCATTTTTTACCCAATTATATCTCTCTGTTGCATTACAATATTATATTAATAAGATAAATGTTATTACGACGGAGACCAATGTTTTTGTTGTATCATATGCCAAATTCAACTGCTTAATTAAGTATTCACAAAATCATAAAAATAAATCTTCTACTTTTATTGATTTATATATAAAAAAAAAAAAAGTCTGTATTTTCAAAGTATGCAAACAGAGATAGGAATGCCTGTCAAGTTTACAGTTTAAAAGATATATAAGTCATTTTTAAGTCTAATATTTGTAGTTTAATTAATTTATAAATTTATAGGCATATATAAAATAATTTTGTATTTACTATATATATGAGTCTAGGGCTCGGTGGGGTTGGAGATCTCCGGCCACCGGCTCTATCCTTAAATATCGCTCGTTTTGTCCCTTATAGCCTCTAATATTAGTGTATATAAACTATATGTAGTGTTATTTCAAGGTTTAAAGGTAGATGAGATGGTTGAAGATGTGTATTCTTATTTAAAAGGTCTTATTTTAATTCCCACCAACCTCATTTTATTTTAGAATTTTTTTGTTTATTTAAGTTTATTTTTTAATAATTATAAAAATATGTTACCATTATTAATTAATTTAAAGGGATAAGGTACCAAAATAGGTCTATGGTTTTTGGGGAAGTATCAATTTAGGCTTCACGTACAAAATAACACCAATATAGGTTTAACGTCTAAAAAATGTACCAATTTAGGTCTATTTTGATACCTGATCACTAATTTAAATGAACTCTTTATTTTAATAACACTTTTGAACTCTTTATTATTAAAAAAAAATTATTTTTTTATTTTTGAGAGTCAAATAACTTAATTTCTAAATTAAATTAAGTTATGAAAAATATAAAAAACTTAAAACTAAAAAAGAAAACTGTGAAAATGTTATATTTTTTTTAGAAACTAGCATTGAATTAATAGAAAATTAAATATGTTTGCTCTTTTCACGTTGGACACTTTTAATGTTTCAGTGAATACACCAAAACGGCGGTATTTTAAGGTGTTGGAGGCTAAAAAAATTCCCTAGTCCTAACGGGTTGGACTTTGAAAATTTACCCTCAACCGCACGGTTAAAATTAGCTCCCCCAAATCTAAATTCATGGCTCCGCCATTATATATATATATAGCGGAAAAATACTCTAACGTTGATAACTAGTTGCAATTTGAACGCTGCTCTGAACATTAGCAGTCAATAGCTATTTTACTCCTAACATTGGTAAATTTGGTCAATTTCACGCATTATTAAAAAACACACACATATATTTTGTTCCCATGTTTTGCATCAGTTGCATATTTATTGGTTCGAAGAAAAAAGATTTTACGTTTTTGTTAGCCCAGAAAAATAAAATAATTATTTTTATGTATATAAAAGCTTAGGTTATGTTTTTAAGATATAGTTTATATTTTCTGGAAATAATATACCTATAAGCTAAGCTTCAACCCGTGGGAAAATCCGGCACCACGCGGGGCGTGTCCTCAATACGCAGCGCGTAAACAAGGCGCCCGGAGAAATCAACGTCAAAACGCAAACACGCAGCGCGCCCTTCACCTTACGCGGGGCGTAATTTCTCACGCGGGACGTATTTGCCAATACGCCGTGCGTAAGACGCATTCGCGGAGCATGCCAGGATCAGAGGCTTGAAGACGCGGGGCGTAATCCTTCACGCGGGACGCGACACCAGAGATGCCATGCGTGAAAACCATCAATGAAACGCACTAGGCCTAATGTCCGCCAACACGCAGGGCGTAGCAGAGCATACGCGGGGTGTGTCGTCTCGTCCAGAAGCAGTTAACGGCAGTTTGAGGAGGTTAAGTTAGTTAATTAGAGTTAGTTGGGTTTGGTTAAGTTAGTTGGTGACTATTTACCAAAATACCACTGATTATTTACCAAAATGCCACTCTAAAAAAACTATAAATAGACCCCCTCCCCTTCCTTATTTTTCACACTCAACACAAACACAATCCCCTTCCTAAAGGTCCCTTTCAATGCTCTCTCTTTTCTAGTTCTTAGTTTTCAAGTTCTTAGCTTATAGTTCTTCAAGTTCTTCAAGTTCTTCAAGTTTTTCTTTTTCGTTCTTCGTTTTTTCTTAGCTTCGATTCTCTTTTAAGCTTTCTTTAGCTCTAATTCAAGTTCCAATAGCCTCTTTTCAAGTTTTTTCAATTCAATTTAGCATTTCTAAAGCTGTTACTCTGCTCAATTTCCAATTAGAGTTTTATTTCCAAATTAATGTTCCAGATTCGTCCAATCGTTTTCAAAGCCAGATTCCGTCCATTTAACGTTATTTTTTGCCTTCGATCCCTTCGAAAAAATTGTTCCTGACGTTTTGAATCTTAATATAGCCTTTTTAATTTCCCAATTCCGTGCCCAGAAGCTATAGTTACACGCTGATCTTTGCACACCAAATTCTTTTAGCTATTCTGCCCAGATTTTTCCAGATTCGTCCAGTCATTTTCAATCCTCAATTACGTCTATTTAAAGTCCGTTTTAGCCTTCGATCTCTTATACAAAGTTGTTCCTGACATTCTGAAGTTCAATTTACACTATTTACTTGTCCAATTCCGCGTTCTCAAACACCCAAACGAACCTCCTGAAGTTAAGGTCTAAATCTGCCCCATTTGCCTACCAACGTCTTGCCATTGCACCAAGCACATACTGTACGGGCCCGACCGATTGCAGCTCTCCAAGGACCTCACGCCGACGCCAAAATTCAACATCAATCCGAGATAGCTATTGTGGCTCCGAGTTTGTTGTTGAATTCCAATTTATTTTAATTGCATTTCAATTCCTTGTATTTGATTTGTTATTCCATTTCAATTGAATCAGCTATATGTTTAGTATAGAAGTTTTTCAATTGTAATTCATTTCCAATTTCATGTTTCAAACACTTATTCAATCAATAAAATACCATTTTCACCAAATCTTGTGTCAATTTCGCACCTTAAATTCCTTTATTTTATCGTCTTCAATTTACCCGCATTAGCTTAAATAAAACAATTTATCTAGCAAAGTTTCTATAACGGCGCTAGAGACCCAAGAGGGACTTTTTCAATCATTGCGTCCCTCGCCAATCGCTTCGTTTAAGATTTCAAGTTTTGGCGCGCAATTCCATAAACTTAATCGTCTTTAATATTTTGAGAAATAATTTCTCTGGCACGCCCGCACCCTAACCACACGTGACAAGGTTGAAATTAGCATATTCGCAAAATATCGCTAACAGTTTTTTATAATTTTATATCAAAATTAAAGATTAATATATCATTCAATTTGATGAAAAATTTGGAGTTTTTTTTCCAACTTATATAGCACGCAATATAATTTTTTAATTTTTTTTCATGGGTATACATATGTTTGTGATATTTTACTGATTAGTGATAAATAACGCACATATGTAGTGGAGATAATAAAATTCATGACTGACAAGATATTTTGATGAATTATTTATTAAATTGAGCCAATTTCTCAATGTTAGAGGTAACATTGCTTTTTTCTAACTAATATTAAAGGTAAAATTGCATCATTTTATACGTTAAAAATAAAACTGCTCCTAATTGGCAACATTAAGGCATTTTTCACTTTATCCTTTTATACTTAAAACAACCATCATCATGTGACATATATCCTATGTTACTTAATTAAAGAGTTATACATCATACAATATTTATAACCTTTGACATATTTAATCGAAAAATTGAATAGACTATTTCAAAGGTTATTTAACTAATGTGTTAGACATTCCAAACAAATTTATTGATGAATCGAAGTAGTTTCATGCATTTTGGTAGGCTATTTGTAACTACGTTATAATCGATAATTGGTTAACTGATATTGCTTAGCTGTCCAAACCGCTGGATCAATCCGACATCGTAATGAACCTGTAAAACAGCATGTAGGTCAGACGAGGTCGGGGTTTGACAAACCTGCTCCGATGTCTAAGCCAGTTTATGATTGGATCAGATTGAAGGGTATGAACTAGTTGATAGATAGTAGTTAACGTACCAAACCTTGTACCAATACCTGTTTATTTATATTATTTGTTTAGGTTTAAGGTTTATCACCTCTTCTAGAATCCTTATGAAATTAGGATTCCTTATCCCTCTTGAGTCCGAATCCTAGGAGGAATCTATTATCTCCTAGGATTCCGGAAGGTTTTTTTTGTATTAGGAGGCTACAGCTCCGCTAGCCGTATTTGGCCTGCTATAATTGGATTTGGACCGTTATAGACATGGGCCGCTATTGTTGGATTTGGGCTGCTAGTTCCACACGTGCTTTTAGGCTTTGAGGAGGACAAAGTTGATGTCATGGGTGTGATGTCATTTTGTATAATATTAGATGTCCCCCCATTTTTAGCCTTTAGACATTCTTTCATGATATATTTGGCAAAAGTGGATTCGTTGGAGGATATCTTTGAAGTTTTGATCCTCGTTATTTTAAAACCATGATCATGCAATCTATGTTAGGCTTTCATTTAAGCTGATGTATGTGACAGTCAACGGGCCTAGAAACTCGTGTTTGTGACTCATTTATAAGAACCCCTGTAATGATGAGAAACTCTTCATTTGCCTTTGAGTCTTTTCGTTTCCTCAATCTCTTTTATCTTCCTTTTCATGTTCACTACATTTCTTACTTTTTTCTTCTCGACACTCCTCTTCTTCTTTGGAGTTTCAAGTTCTTGTCTGTTTTCTTCTAGTTTTGATTTCAGAAAGTCGCTGCTTCTCTAAAGTAAGTTCTTTTTCCTTCTAATTTTCATCGTCCAATAGTTTGAGCGGGCTCATCTCATGGTAAGGGTAAAAACCCTCAGGAAAGCAAGAAGAGAAAGTCCCAAAGCAATAAGAATGAAGAGGCCGAAAAGCATAAGAAACTGAGGATTCCCCATTTGAGGAATTATGAGCAACTATCAACCTTCGATGATTTTATGATGGCTATGCTGGTGTCTAGGTTCCATGAATTTGATCATCTAGAAGCTAGGTTTCCTACCTCTAACCAAGTGATAACTGAGGGGCCTGAGGGTCATTTGGGTTTTTAAGAGATCTTTCTTGAAAACAAGGTTCATCTCCCCTTCTCCGATAGTATTTTGAACATCTTGAGGGAGCAGGAAATATGTCCTGCCCAACTATCTCTAAATGGCTGTCTGGACCTTTTAGGTTTGGTTAAGGTCTGCGACGATCTAGAATTCGTGCTGATAAGGTCTCTCCTTCGGCACATCTAGACTCCCTATCGAAGGAAAACTCATGATTCTTTATGGATTTCCAAGCTTCCAACTAATCTTCCATCCTTTAGAATGATAACCCTCCAACAACAAGAATTTTAAACCTCATTGGTTCTGGATTTGTCTTCCTAAAGATGAGAGGGTGAAATTTTGGGAGATTCCCTCTATCCCCTCAGCTTTCCCTTTCCCTGTTCCTAGAACTGGGCTATTATGGAAAAGGACAACTCTCTTGACTTGGGTCCCTTTACTGATGATAAGCAAGACATGTACAATTGTCTAACCAATCTTAGTCTTACGCTTATGAGGGATCAACTATTGAGCCATTTGGATGAGGATAAGCCATTTCTGATAGTGGATGAGGATAAAAGAGTTCATCCGGAGGAAGCCCCCCACATATAATCGTATCTTTGTAGGTTAGAAGTGAACACTTCCTTTTTTAGTTGTTTTGATTTTTTGATTCATGGGTATGTGCAGGTTCTAACATGAGTAATGTATGGCTCAAATTGCTAGCTCGCTAATTGGATGTGCATAGATGTGCTGAGGAGGAGGTCGAGGCTCCGGCAACACATGTTGAGGAGGAGACTAGGGCAGCAGCTAAAGCAGCTATTGTTGTGTTTGCTTGTCTTCCTATGGCCTGTCTTCTTCACCCTCCACCACGAGCTCTAATAGCTCTTCAAGGGCTACTAAAGATGCTTCGCCTTCTAGTAAGTTTTTGCAATCTCCTGCTTTTAACAGTTTTTGGTATAAGTGTTTAATGCTCACTTCATGTGTACTGCAGTCACGACTTCAGCTACTGGAGCTTTTGGACTTAATGCTGAACCTTTGGCGTCTGTCCCTATTTCTTGTCGTTGTCCTATTGATTTGGTGAGATTCCGAGTGAATTGCCCTGTTTTTGTGTTGGAAGAGCATGAGACATCGAGTACCTCCGAAGGGATTAACCCCAAAGTTGGGGTCAAAAATCAGACTGATATGCATGTCGAGGTAGAAGCTTCTACTGAGGATGAATCTGTGAATGCTTCGAAAGAGAAGAAATACAATTTCACAAAGACAATTGAGCTACAAATTGGGACTGAGAACTATGATTCACAAAAGGATAAGCGTTTCAATGGCTTTGTGAAATTGCCACACATCCCTCAGCCTAAGATGAAGATTTGCATTCTAGGAGAAGCTCAGCATGTTGAGGAGGCTGAAGTTGGAACCTTAGTATGAAGGAAAATAGGCTAACGTTTGGCAGCGGAAATATAAAAATTTTAACCTATTTCCATTAACCCAAGATCCGTTAATCGTTATTCATATAAAGAGGGATAGAAAGAAATACCTTTTAGAAGTTCTATCTACCGTTGCAAACGAAGTGCCAACAACTCTTACTTCGAGTTCCCAAGCACAAAACAAACAATTGAAGATCAAGTTAGAATTCAACCGTATATAACAACCAAAATAGATTGTCTCTAATTAATCAACACAAGATCAAGGATAAAGAGAAAAGAGATGTAATCAATTGAACGGAAGGAAACGGTGGATAATCTCGTCCTTATGGTGTGGGTCGAAATTCTCTCTCCCGGCTTAGTGTGTGTCTTTCGAAAATCACATATAGGGGGTATTAATATTCTCTTGTATCTAAACCCTAGTTAGATAGAATTAGGTTACTGAATAAGAATTTAATTCAGAATTTAATTCTTATTTATTATCTATAATTATATCTTAAATATAAAGATAATAATAGTAACCTTATAGGATAATAATAGGTGCAATTTAATCTCATTAAAACCCCTAACTTATTTATCCTTTAATTAATTTAATTCACAATTATAATCTAATTAGAATTGTTTAAAATCAAATTAAATGTTTATGTATTATATAAACATAAAATCACCCCACCCCATGTACTGGGCCTTAGCGGACTCAGTTGAGCTTCCATCAATTAATTAACATCCGTTTCTCTTTTGGGTTCCAAGTCTTATGTGTGACCCATTAGGTTCTTATTGCTTCTAGCCGTACGCAACTATTAAATTAATTTTCACATAATTATATTTAATCTTTGCATAACGGAATGAGTACGCAAAATGTGATTAGCAAATCTGAAACATTCCCCCAGAGCTATAAGAAGACAGGTTGATTCTATCGTTGACCTTTCCGTATTAGTTACAGTATAATTCGATCCTTTATCAACTACATCCTTGAACTGAATCTTATGACTATGGATAATGTCAAGTCACATATAGCGAGACGTTCGTTTTACTTGTACAGGCTGAGTAAACTCCAATTAGATAGGTTAAGTGAAATCTGTATTTCAAGTCTTAAGCTATCTCGTTGGAAGGATTTAGAGTCAAGTCTTCCACAAGCGATCCATGGACGTATCTCCCATTTATCGGGAGTGATAAATGCTCAATCCAATGTATAACTATCCTGCAATTACTTCCTGTGATACCCAACAGCTGCCGTTCACACCCCAGAGTCATCCCTGTTATGGATCGTGTTACAACAGGATCAAAGCGTCACATTCCGTAATCCAGAATTACTAATTAACATTCCTTTGAGTCTGAGGATTACTTATACCTATTAATACCAATGAGATGAACAGGTGACAAGGATAAATCTACCCATCCTGTTATCTCAAGTCGGGTCCCTAGTCCTAATGAACTCCTTTTCATTGGATCCACGTAACTGTCCAGATATCTGTATATATGAAGCTTGTGAGATCAGCTTTTTGTCTCGACAGAAGACATTGTTATATGCAAGTCTCAGTAGTTATATGTCAATCCTAAACATATTACTTGACTTGGGGTGGTTTTAAGTTTATTAGTTTATTATAAAGTTTCGTCTCACTTCATGCTTATATGAACACTTTATAATCACTTTAAACAAACTTATGGATTTCCTTTTATTAGACTTTATTTAGTTCTTAAAAGGGATTGCCTTTATATAGTTATGAAAACATATCTCATTAAAACAAATGATATAAAGAACACTTCATTTACATTAAGTTTGTATCCTAGAACAATTGTCTATAAGACACTAAACCCCAACATACTCCCACTTGGACTAAAGCCAATTGTTTCTACAACTTATCCTAGTAGAAGTTAGATGACGATCATGTACTTTCTGGGTTAAGGGCTTTGTCAACGGATCTGCAACGTTGTCCTCAGTAGGCACTCTTTCTATTCTCACATCTCCTCTTGCCACAATTTCTCTTACAATGTGGTATCGCTTCAGGTAATGCTTGGATGCAGTATGAGACAGTAGTTCCTTTGCTTGTGCAATGGCTCCATTGTTATCACAGTACAGTGTAATGAGATTTACAAAAAATGTCAGGCACCACACCAAGTTCAGTAATGAACTTCTTAATCCAAACCGCTTCCTTTGCTGCTTCCGTAGCAGCGATATACTCTGACTCGATCGTAGAGAAAGCTACGCTTCCTTGCTTGGAACTCTTCCAGCTGACCGCGCCCCCATTCAAGATAAACAGGTATCCTGATTGGGATTTAAAATCGTTCTCATCTGTGAAATGACTGGCATCTGAAAATCCTTCTATTTTCAGATCCCCTTCTCCATACACTAGGAACATGTCTTTAGTCCTTCTCAAGTACTTAAGAATGTTCTTGACGGCATTCCAGTGCTCGTCTCCTGGATTACCTCGGTAACGACTCGTTATACTTAATACGAACGCTACGTCAGGTCTAGTGCAAAGCATAACATACATAATCGAACCGATTGCGCTGGCGTACGGGACTACAGCCATGCGCTTCTTATTATCTTCGGTTTTAGGACATTGATGATTGTTTAACTTTACTCCATGTATCATGGGTAAGTTACCTCGTTTCGATTCAAGCATGCTAAACCGCTTTAGCACCTTTTTGATGTATGTAGCCTGTGAAAGACCAAGCAGTCTTCTTGATCTATCTCTGTAGATCTTTATACCAAGTATATAAGTTGCTTCACCAAGGTCTTTCATGGAGAAGTTACCTGATAACCATACCTTTACCGACTGTAGTAGAGCTATGTCATTTCCCATTAATAATATATCGTCCACATATAATATCAGAAATACAACTGAGCCCCCACTTGCTTTCTTGTAAATGCAAGCTTCTTCGCAATTTTGTTCGAAACCAAATGGTTTTATGGTTTCGTCAAAACGCTTGTTCCAGCTTCTTGATGCTTGCTTGAGTCCATAAATGGATCTCTGAAGTTTGCAAACCTTGTTTGCATCCTTTGATATGAAACCTTCAGGTTGCATCATATATACATCCTCAAGCAGGTTTCCGTTTAGGAAAGCTGTTTTCACATCCATTTGCCAAATCTCGTAATCGTAGTGAGCGGCAATAGCGAGCATTATTCTGATTGATTTGGACATAGCCACAGGAGAGAAAGTTTCGTCATAATCAATTCCTTGTTTCTGACGATATCTTTTCGCTACTAACCTAGCTTTGTAGGTGCTAACCTTTCCATCCATGTCAGTCTTCTTTTTGAAGATCCACCTGCACCCAATGAGTTTTATCCCTTCGGGTGGATCAACCAAAGTCCACACTTGGTTGGTGTATATGGAATCCATCTCAGAATCCATGGCCTCGAGCCATGCTTTAGAATTTGGACTGGTAAGAGCCTCTTCGTAGTTTTCGGGTTCATCGTCTAACACGGGAACCTCATCATCATCTCCCACTAGAAAACCATATCTAATTGGGAGTTCACAAACTCTTTGTGATCTACGAATGGGTGGCACTTGAGTCTCATCTAATGGGACTGCTTCGGGTTCCTCAACCGCCTCTGTTGTTTCAGTCGGTGTTTCTTGTTCTTGAACTTCATCAAGTTCAATTATGCTTCCCTTTTCTATTTCTTCGAGAAACTCTTTCTCTAAGAAGGTTGCGTGCTTGGATACTATTACTTTCTGATCATCTGGATGATAGAAGTAATATCCCACAGTTTCCTTAGGGTATCCAATGAAGAAACACTTATCAGATTTAGAATCTAGTTTGTCTGACGTTATGCGTTTGACAAATGCTGAACAAACCTATACTCTCATGAATGAGAACACGGGTTTCCTACCAACGAACAATTCATATGGTGTGGAACTAGCGGATTTAGTTGGTACTCGATTTAGGGTGAAGAGGGCAGTTTCTAAGGCATAGCCCCAGAATGTCTTTAGAAGTAATGCTATGCTCATCATGGATCGTACCATATCTAGTAAGGTATGGTTCCTCCTCTCGGATACACCATTGTGTTGTGGTGTATAGGGAGGTGTCCATTGTGAGCATATCCCACATTCAGTTAGATAATTCAGAAAATCATCTGAAAGATATTCGCCACCTCGATCGGATCGAAGTATCTTTAGTTTCTTTCCTAATTGATTTTCTACTTCATTCTTGAAGCATTTGGATTTCTCAAAAGCTTCAGACTTGTGCTTCATCAAGTAGATATAACCATATCGGGTATGGTCGTCTATGAAGCTTATGAAGTATCTGAATCCTCCTCTTGCTTGGACTGACATAGGACCGCATACATCAGAATGTATTAATCCTAGAGTGTCTGATACACGCTCACCTTTATTGCTAAAGGGTGTCTTTGTCATTTTACCTTTTAAACATGCTTCGCATGTTTCCAATGATTTAGGATCAATTGAATTTATAAGCCCATCTTGATGTAGCTTAAGCATGCGTCTTTTGTTTATATGGCCTAAATGACAATGCCACAAGTAAGTTGAATTATCTAGCTTACGTCTTTTGGTATCAATTGCGAAAACAGAAATTTTGTCATCTAGCACATAAATCCCATTTTGTGATATTCTTGAAAAATAGAAAATCCCATCTCTATAAAAATCGCAATGTTTGTCTTTTATTGAAATATGAAAACCATCATCAACAAGACGGCTAATAGAAATAATGTTACGAGACATTTCTGGAACATACAAATAGTTCCCTAATTCTATTACAAGCCCAGAGGGCAAACTTAAAGCATAATCTCCAATGGCGATGGTGGCAACTCTTGCTCCATTTCCTACTCGCAAGTTTATGCTTCCTTTCTTCAATTCCTTAGTCCGTCTGAGTCCCTGAATATTCATACAAATACGAGATCCACATCCGGTATCTAATACCCAAGATTCAGACTGTGAAATTGTATTTATTTCAATATAAAACATACCAGATGTTGAATTCCCGGCTTCTCCCTTCTTGAGGGTAGCTAGGTACACCAAACAGTTTCTTTTCCAATGCCCTTCTTCACCACAAAAGTGGCACTCTCCTTTGGGCTTCTTCACTTCCTTTCCCTTAGCTCTAGTGGGCATGGCTCCCTTGCCTTTCTTGGGATATTTAGGATTGGGAAAATTCCCCTTCCTCTTCTTTGATCCCTCTATGACAAGAGCCGGTATTGCCTTGTCTTTCTTCATATTGGGCTCAACTGACTTGAGCATATTTGCAAGCTCTTCAAGAGAGGTTTGCAAGTCATTCATCTGGTAGTTCATGATGAACTGTGAATAACTCTCTGGGAGGGATTGAAGAATTAAGTCTATGCTTAGTTCGTTATCCATCGCGAATCCAATACTAGAAAGCTTGGTAATATAGCCAATCATCTTGACACAATGTGTCATCACAGATGTGCCCTCTTGCATCCTGCAACGATATAGCAACTTGGATATCTCGTAGCGTTCGCACCTAGTCTGTTTCCCAAACAGCTCCTTTAGGTGCATGATGATGGAATAGGCATCCATTTCCTCATGTTGCCTTTGCAATTCCGGTGTCATTGATGCAAGTATGATGCATCCCGCATGATCGTCATCAGCCTTGTGCTTCTGGTAAGCATCAATTTCTTCGATGGGAGAATTATCAGCAGGGATAGGGGGTATCGATGTATCAAGTACATACCATATCTTATCGAACTTCAAAACAATTTTGAGGTTACGAAACCAGTCGGTGAAGTTTGAACCGTTCATCTTGTTATCGGTAAGAATGTTTTGCAGATTGGTTTTAGTCATGATTTTAAGAGTGTTTTAATTTAACCTGAGAGTGAGAAAGAGTAAACGTATGTCATTCATTTGCTTTAAAGTACATCAATCTAAAATCATAGGTCTTTTGATTCATTTTAAATTGCTCCCACTATTTTGCCAAATTAATAGCCCTCCATATTAATTCAAAGAATTTCACAAATCCTTTAGTGAGCTAGGATCCTAACTCCTAAGATTTCGCCTTGAGTTTGCTCAACAAGCTAGTCTCATTTGTTAGGTAGATTCATGTAATCAATCACATCTTTAATATGATTCCTAGGTTATTGGGTTACTAACCACATTAGTAACTAATATGCTATTCATATTAATCTCAACCATATTGCCCATTAGTCTATGATAACATGAGTTTTCTCATCCAATTATCAAAATCTAATTTAAGTATTACCCCATATTCATGAAAGAATGATTTTCGATAATTCAGGTGTTACCATAAGACCCCGAGCTTGAGTTTGCTCAATAACCCAAAGGCCCCCAGTACTGCCAGCTGAATTATAATATTAGGGAGGGGAAACCGATTTTAATAACTTGCTTATTTACTTAACTTTTAATTAGTGAGAGATTTTTATTTCAAATCTCATAATCTAACTTAGTTTTGATTTGCTTTAGCATACATCAGACACATACATTGGTGTTATAGACATATTATCTAAATTATTCTGTCGAGCCAGAGACGGAATAAAAGACCAAACCTAGGGAAATACTAACTATTATATATTTCTCTTTAGATCCTCCGTCTTCTCCATGACGCCTCGAAATTACATATTAATATCTATACTACTAAAGAAAACTTCAATTAACTTGAAGGGAATTAGATGAGAGGAGAAATTACAATAGATAGTAGAAAGGCAGGACTCGCAGGCCCTATTTCAAAAATACCAAAAGACTAAAAGAGCGTCCAAATATGTCCATAACTCCAAACATGCATAGACTCAATTAAATAAATTTAATTGGTTGATTATATAAGTACTTTATGTAATATTTAGGTTAATCACATTAACACATCAAATTAACTTTCATCCAATTTTAATTCTAACAGTTTCGTATCTTCTATATTAACCTTTTAGATTAATACAACTATACAAAACTTTAATTATGCATGTCCCAATTATTTTGATTTCAATTCATTTAATACTTTTGATTTACAAATAGGTAAAACAAACTTTTAAATAAATTTTCATTCGATAATCAAAACAGAAAACTATTAATTTCTGAAACATATATACATAAATATATTTAAAACTAATTTTAAAATAAGTGGGTCTCGGGCCGGGCCCGAGGGCAGCAGCCCTAACGCGTCTGGCCAGCCGCTGCGCGGTTGCTGCCGCGAGGCAGCGACCGCGCGACAGCAGCTGGGTTGCGCCGTGAGGCTGCGACCCGAGCTGCTGTCAATTTTTTTTTAAATAATTATATATATATATATATATATATATATATATATATATATATATATCAGTTTTAAAATGGTTTTAAAACGATTTTTAGAAAGTAAGAAAACCTATTATAGATTTTCCGTTTTATCTTTAGAATCAATAAAACTAACTTTTATCAATCTAACTATAAAACTAATAGATTTTGTTATAAAGATTATCAACCAAAATGATTAGGAACACATGCATAAACTATTTTAATTAACAATTAATTAAAACTTATTTATCTTTAGAACTAATTAATCAAAACAGTTTTGTTAATTAACCTAACTATAAATATTTATTCAATCTGATTGAAAAACTTCTAAATTTTCATATATGAAATAACGGATTTAACGCAGGCTCTGATACCACTGAAGGAAAATAGGCTAACGTTTGGCAGCGGAAATATAAAAATTTTAACCTATTTCCATTAACCCAAGATCCGTTAATTGTTATTTCATATAAAGAGGGATAGAAAGAAATATATTTTAGAAGTTCTATCTACCGTTGCAAATGAAGTGCCCACAACTCTTACTTCGAGTTCCCAAGCACAAAACAAACAATTGAAGATCAAGTTAGAATTCAACCGTATATAACAACCAAAATAGATTGTCTCTATTAATCAACACAAGATCAAGGATAAAGAGAAAAAAGATGTAATCAATTGAACGGAAGGAAACGGTGGATAATCTCATCCTTATGGTGTGGGTCGAAATTCTCTCTCCCGGCTTAGTGTGTGTCTTTCGAAAATCATATATAGGTGGGTATTTATATTCTCTTGTATCTAAACCCTAGTTAGATAGAATTAGGTTGCTGAATAAGAATTTAATTCGCAATATAATTCTTATTTATTATCTATAATTATATCTTAAATATAAAGATAATAATAGTAACCTTATAGGATAATAATAGGTGCAATTTAATCTCATTAAAACTCCTAACTCATTTATCCTTTAATTAATTTAATTCACAATTATAATCTAATTAGAATTGTTTAAAATCAAATTAAATGTTTATGTATTATATATACATAAAATCGCCCCACCCCATGTACTGGGCCTTAGCGGACTCAGTTGGGCTTCCATCAATTAATTAACATCCGTTTCTCTTTTGGGTTCTAAGTCTTATGTGTGACCCATTAGGTTCTTATTGCTTCTAGCCATATGCAACTATTAAATTAATTTTCACATAATTATATTTAATCTTTGCATAACGGAATGAGTACGCAAAATGTGATTAGCAAATCCGAAACATTCCCCCAGAGCTATAAGAAGATAGGTTGATTCTGTCGTTGACCTTTCTCTATTAGTTACAGTATAATTCGATCCTTTATCAACTACATCCTTCAACTGAATCTTATGACTATGGATAATGTCAAGTCACATATAGTGAGACGTTCGTTTTACTTGTACAGGCCGAGTCAACTCCAATTCGATAGGTTAAGTGAAATCTGTATTTCAAGTCTTAAGCTATCACCTTGCAAGGATTTAGAGTCAAGTCTTCCACAAGCGATCCATGGACGTATCTCCCATTTATCGGGAGTGATAAATGCTTAATCCAGTGTATAACTATCCTGCAATTACTTCCTGTGATACCCAACGTCTGCCGTTCATACCCTAGAGTCATCTCTGTTATGGATCGTGTTACAACAGGATCAAAGCGTCACATTCCGTAATCCAGAATTACTAATTAACATTCCTTTGAGTCTGAGGATTACTTATACCTATTAATACCAATGAGATGAACAGGTGACAAGGATGAATCTACCCATCCTGTTATCTCAAGTCGGGTCCCCAATCCTAATGAACTCATTTTCATTGGATCTACGTAACTGTCCAGATATCTATATATATGAAGCTTGTGAGATCAGCTTTCTGTCTCGACAGAAGATATTGTTACATGCAAGTCTCAGCAGTGATATGTCAATCCTAAACATATTATTTAACTTGGGGTGGTTTTAAGTTTATTAGTTTATCATAAAGTTTCGTCTCACTTCATGCTTGTATGAACACTTTATAATCACTTTAAACAAACTTATGGATTTCCTTTTATTAGACTTTATTTAGTTCTTAAAAGGGATTTCCTTTATATAGTTATGAAAACATATCTCATTAAAACAAATGATATAAAGAACACTTCATTTATATTAAGTTTGTATCCTAGAACAATTGTCTATAGGACACTAAACCCCAACATAGTAATGGTTCCTTTTGATAATGTAGAAGGAAACATTGCTAGGGCTAATCAAGAAGAGAGGATTAACAAATCCTTAGGAAAATCCATCGTCGCTATGGTGGTTAAACAAAAGGATCCTTCTAAGAAGAAGTCTTCTCGAGGTGGGGCTCAATCTTCGAAAGGTGGGACTCCGTCTGCTGCTGGTATACGAATTGGGACTAAGCAAATTTCTCTTTTTACTTCTTTGTCTTTATAAAAAAGGACCAAGGTTGCTTCAAGAGAATGGATCCTTGATAGGGGTCAAAAACCCCTATCTTTGGGTACGGTTTTAGGACGGGTTTTAGCATTATTTAGTTAATAAGCGAGCATTTCTCGCATTGAAATGCTTTTGTGTGAGTTAGTTAGGAATTGGAAACGTTTTATTTATTTTCCGTTGTTTAGGCTCGTTTTATGACCAATTTAGGCAATTACGGCCAAAATAGCATGCATAGTATAATTCCGTTATCTTTTGAAGCTAATTGGTCCGTCAAAAGTCGCACCAAACGAAGCGTTTGCTCAAAATAAGCGATTGGCGGGTCAATTTAGCCTTTGGACTAATGTTATCTGGAGTTTCTGTACATGCGCAGGTATAAGTTCGGACGAAAAAGGCATCGACGGCAGTCGGCAAGCACACGGGGGCATACCGGGCAAGCATGCTCGACGAGCGGGCCTCCGTAGGCCATGCCTGCTCACCGAGCAGGGCGCTGCTCGTCGCGAGTAGCGCCTGCTCACCGAGCAGCTCGCCCTGCTCGGCGAGCAGACCTGCGGGAATTGGTCAAAAAGACCAATTCCACCCCCACGATGCCACGACGGACCCCACGACTTCCTACCTACATAAGGACACGAAAATAGGTCAAAAAGAGGGCCGAGCCACGCCTATAAATAGAGTTTTTCCAATGTAAATTAGCATCTTTTATCTTTGTAATTTTCTTAGCTTTTCATCTTGAGAAATCCTCTCCACCTCCTCCATATCCTTCAAACCTCCATTGAAGACACCTCCGAAGCTCCGTTCACCGAGGATTGCTCAAGCTCCATCCTTAAGTCCTAGGAAGATGCCTGCATTGGTAGACAGGTTCCCTGAAAGGGATTTTTCTTCTTTTATATTCTGTCTAGCCTCTGATACATGTTATGAATCCTAGGCTCATTGTAACTTCGTGACAATACTTTCATCTTTGATATATATTATAGTTCTTGTTCATTCAATTGATTTAATGCTTTAATCTTTGTCTTACGCTTTGTCTGATTGGTTTAACTCATTCGATAATCCCAAAATCAAGTTGGCACATATTGCGAGCTGAATCTGACTTAGTCAGTGCCTATAGGATTGACGACCCTATAGAAGATTAAGCCCAAATTGCTGAGCCTTAGAGCTAGTTTCGGCCTTACAAGGGAATCATGAACTAGGGACTTTAGGAGGATAGGTCGGGTTAATCGCCTCGGACACAAGTGACTTAGGTTTTAATTCAATTGCTTAAACAATCTATTTTCATTATCATCGTATCCCTTCATGTTCCTTCGGATAATTGCATTGGTAAAAGATCACTTAGGAGTAGTTTAACTTAATTAGGGGTAGAGTAACTTAATTAGGCGTAGAATAACTTAGTTAGAATCAGATAACTTAGCTAGGAATAGTATAATTCAACCTAGGAGTAGATTAACTTAGAAAAACCAACTCAAAACCCCCTAAGCCTAGATAACACCTGAAACCAAGTAACTCGATACTTGCAGAAATAAATCCTGTGGACGATAACCTGGACTTAACCAAAAATTTATTACTTGATAACGACGGGGTACACTTATCCCTTAGTGAGTCTTCATCCCAACTTAGGTGAAGGCGCATCAAGTTTTTGGTGCCGTTGCCGGGGATTTATTTCTTCTGCAATATCGAACCAAAGGTCGATTTGTTAGTTTAGGCATTCACTGTGAATATCCTTGTTTATATCATTCATACTTGCCTATAGCTTATACTTGTCTATATATGTACTTGTTTATATCATACTTGCTTATATTCGACTATAATTTATACTTGTATATACAAATACTTGTTGATATACTATTACTTAAATTCTGTAACATTACTTGTACTTATAAAATCGTTCTTCCAGCAACTATGGACAACAGAGCGTCAAATCCGTCCATGAACGATCTCAACACAAAAATGGATTTCCTTGTGGCTTTATACAGCCGTAATAACCAACCAAGGACACCATTTTGCGAGAGATGAGGCCAGAATCACCCCGGTAGGGTATGCCACATCAACTATTACGTACCTAGAGGTGAGAATGTAAGTTACTTGGGTAATCATCAAAGGTATAATTCTGAACCCCCAACTTACAACTATTACGATCAGGAGCATACACGATATCCACCGGCGCCCTACATGGCACCCGTGGATACCCTTCCATGTTCCCTTTCTAACTCTGATTTTTATGGCAGGCAAACAGAGTGCTCAAAAGGAATACTGACCCTCTTAAGAGAGATATCCGTCCGACTGGCAGCCAACGAGGAGGCATACAGGACCCTGAGCAACCAGCTTGCCGCAATCAGATAAGAAGAAAGGGAGTGCCAAGAGGCGTTCCTCTTACAAGAGGAGGCAATTCAAGCCATCGCCCTAAGGAGCGGCAAGGAAGTGGACACACTCGTGGCACCTCCATCGCAAACACATCCGTCACCTCAAGTAAGTAGGGAACCGGAAGTGGTAAGCAACCCCGGTCCCGCATCTGAAACTCCAGCTCCTGAAGTAGCTGTAGAAAAAGTAGTTAGGCCTTATGCACCAAAACTGTCATTTCCTCAGAAACAGAAAAAGGCCAACTTAGATAAGAAATTTGCTCGGTTTTCGGAAATCCTTAGTAGATTAGAAATCAATATTCCATTAATGGAAGCACTAGAGGAAATGCCGAACTATGCAAAATTTCTTAAAGACATGTTGTCGAAAAAGAAAAAGTTTGGGGAAAATGAGATAGTGGCTTTAACAGAACAATGCTCGGCCATAATCACCCATAAATTACCCCCCAAGCTTAAAGATCAAGGGAGCTTTACCATCCCGTGTAGGATAGGCAACATCCACATAGATAGGGCATTATGCGATTTAGGAGCAAGTATTAATCTTATACCTTTATCAATTTTCAGGAAATTGGGACTCGGAGAGCCTAAACCTACAAACATGACACTGCAGCTAGCGGATAGGTCGATCGCACGGCCTAGAGGCATAGTTGAAGATGTATTGGTGAAGGTGGACAAACTGATCTTCCCGGTCGATTTTGTGGTCCTCGACATGGAAGAAGACGACTCCGTTCCCATTCTTCTTGGGAGACCGTTCCTTGCAACCGGTAGGACACTGATAGACGTCCATGGAGGTAAATTGGTTCTAAGGGTGCAGGACGAAGAGGTAACATTTAACGTTTATGAGTCTATGAAATTTCCTCAAGAACGCTCCAAAAGTTGTAACTTTGTAGATGCGCTAATAGATGAATGTATTGAGGAAGTTGACCTTAACATGAGAAATACCTCTTTAGAACTCGGTCTAGGTGGTGAGGAATGTGAAAACTCGAATGAACCATTTGAAGATCTCCCACCTGAAAAATGTTATTGGGTCAAGGGTAGGAAAGAGGACCTTGATCGTGAGATCAAACCTAAACCCAAAACCTCGTTAGAGGAACCTCCAGAATTGGAGCTTAAGCCCTTGCCCAACAATCTGAAATATGTTTTTCTTCAACCTCCCACAGATTTACCCGTTATTATTTCTTCTTTGTTGACAGTTGAACATGAAGAAAAATTGGTGGAGGTGCTGATGCAACATAAAGGGGCCTTTGGATGGTCAATCCACGACATCAAAGGCATCGACCCCAAGATCTGCACGCATAGGATTTCCCTTGAGGAAGAGATCAAGCCATCTGCTCAACCTCAACGACGGCTCAACCCTAACATGAAAGAGGTGGTAAAAGCCGAGGTTATAAAACTCCTCGACGCAGGTATCATCTTTCCAATTTCTGATAGCCAATGGGTAAGCCCGGTTCAATGCGTGCCCAAAAAAGGGGGAACAACGGTAATGGAAAATGAAAAAGGGGAATTAATCCCAACTAGAAAGGTTACGGGTTGGCGTGTATGCATAGATTATAGGAAATTAAACGAGGCCACCCGTAAAGACCACTTTCCTTTACCATTCATTGATCAAATGTTGGAATGGTTGGCAGGGCATGAATTTTTCTGTACTTTAGATGGGCTATCCGGTTATATGCAAATCCCCGTGGACCCTTTGGACCAAGAGAAAACCACATTCACTTGTCCCTACGGGACTTTTGCATATAGACGGATGCCTTTCGGATTATGTAACGCCCCTGCCACATTCCAACGCTGTATGATGGCTATGTTTTCTGACATGGTTGAGGAGTTCCTAGAAATTTTCATGGATGACTTTAATGTTGTAGGACCTACTTTCGACCAATGTCTTGAAAACTTGGACCGAGTCTTAGAACGTTGTGAAGACAAAAACTTGGCACTCAATTGGGAAAAGTGCCAGTTTATGGTCCAAAATTATATAGTGTTAGGACACAAGGTGTCGGGAAAGGGGATCGAGGTCGATCCGGCAAAAATTAAGGTAATTGAAAAACTGCCACCCCCTACCAATGTAAAATTAGTTAGGAGCTTTTTAGGACATGCGGGGTTTTATAGACGGTTCATAAAAGACTTTTCAAAAATCACTAAACCCCCCACTCAATTATTACTGAAAGATGCTGATTTTAATTTCAATGAAGAATGTATGCTTGCATTTAAATTACTGAAAAAGAAATTAATCGAAGCACCTATTATGGTAAGCCCGGATTGGTCCCTTCCCTTTGAGTTAATGTGCGATGCCAGTGATCTGGCTGTAGGAGCATGTCTTGGGCAGAGGGTAGATAAACTTTTTCGCCCAATCTTCTATGCTAGCAAAACCTTAAATGATGCACAGCAGAATTACTCAATAACTGAAAAGGAATTGCTAGCCGTAGTTTTTGCCTTTGACAAATTTAGATCTTATTTAGTGCTGTCTAAGGTAATTGTTTTTACTGACCATGCAGCCTTGAGATATCTGATGAGCAAGTAGGATGCAAAACCTAGGCTGATCCGTTGGATCTTACTACTCCAAGAATTTGACATCGAGATCAGAGACAAGAAAGGGGTGGAAAACGTGATAGCGGACCACCTATCCAGGTTAGAGTCAGATCAGCAATCCTTAGAGCATGAGGCAATCAAGGAGGTATTCCCGGATGAAACGTTATATTTGGTAAAAACTCTCCCCTGGTTTGCAGACATCACGAACTACAAAGTCGGTAACATTCTTCCTCTTGATTTAGATGCAAACAAAAGACGTAAGTTTTTGTTTGAAAGCAAACAATATTTTTGGGAAGAACCTTATTTATTTCGATTCTGCACCGATGGCATGATTAGGAGATGTATACCTGAGGAGGAGGTAGAGTCAGTGATTAACATGTGCCACTCTAGGGAACCAGGCGGCCACTTTGGGCCAGATAGGACAGTGGCAAAAATCCTCCAAAGTGGGCTTTGGTGGCCACAAATGCATAGTGATGTCAATAGTTATATTAAATACTGTTGTAGACACCGGGGTCGGAGGACCGATGAAGAAAAATTATAAAAAGGAATCCAAATCAGTCGATTAAAATAAATGATGAGTCAATAAAAATAATAAATATAAAAAAAACGTTGTTCAAAGGAACCGTGGAGACCGGTTTGATCGAATTCGGAAATCGAATCGAGATGACGGGCGAATCGGTTCCAAGAATGAAATCTTAAATCGTCTCGCCGAATTCGGGGTGTTTCATTATTAATGAAATCTCGGATCGATAGGGGTTTTGGTTGTAGAATTTGAACAATAAAAAAATAGTTTTGTAAAAAGATCGATTTTATAAAAGCTAATTTTATAAAATCGGTTTTGACAAAAATCCTTTTTTTGATTTCGGTTAATTTTAGGTAGATTTTATTTGTTTAAATATTTTTTACTTTTATTTTTTTTATTACAAATATAAACTCGGCCCCGTCGGGGGCCGCTATTTTCGTCACGGGCCGTTGGACGGCCCGTGACGGGGTTGGGCCGTCCAAGCCCAACCCAATTGCACTTGGCTTTGGCCAAGTGCTTTAATTTGTTTTTAAAGAAAATAAAAAATAAATAAAATAACAAATAATAATAATAATAATGATTAATGATGAAAAGGAAATTGCTATGTAATTTCCTAAGCTAATTTAGCTTGTCTTTGGCTCCAAGTTGGCTTGGAGCCAAAAATAAATTAAGCTTAGGGCTCCATTTGCCTATAAATAGGATGGAGTCCAAAGCATTAGCGATGGGGGAGGAAAAAAATCCGAACCCCTGGAAAAATTCCCCGAGACCCGAACAAAGCAAAAACACAAAAAATCCGACTCAAAACACTATCAATCGACTTGATTTGACATTCCTATTACCGATTGAGAGGTAATAATCCGAGGAACTAGACCCGTTTATTTATCATCTCTTTTTGTTGTTTAGATCTATTTATTTATTTGTTTTTGCACTTTTATTGTTTAGATTTGTTGAATTAATTTCATGTTTTCATTAAATAAATCTTTGGTTTTGATTTGAAACGGAAAACCTCGTTTTAAGTCCCAATACGAACCGTGACCCGATTTAAGGGTAGTTCGGGACTAAAACGTTGTAGATCTAAAATTTAAAAATGTTTTTGATTAACGTTTTGAAATAAAACATCGTTTTGGGATGCTCCGTTATAGACTATGACCCGATTTGGGTAGTTCGGTGGCCAAAATGATAGATTAGATCAGATCTAAAGCTTTTTAATAAATCTGAAAAATATAGGAGCTGTTTCTGTAATTCTTCCGTTTCTGTCGGTAAAGGCAGTTTAGTGACGGAATTTCCATCGGTAAAGCTGCTGGAACTTAAAAAACCCCCTTTTTCAACCTTTTTCTCATCTTTTTTGACATTTATTATTGTATATGTATATGTATAATTATGCAATATGTTTTTTAAAATTATTTTTGAGGTATATAACTAATAATTACTTATTATGTATTTATTTATTTTGTACATTTGGGTATCCTTTTCATTAATTTGATTTTGCAAAACTATATGTATATATTTTCTTTTAACTCATTTAAACTATATTGGGTATTATTTTAGAGGGTTATTTACTTGGGCATTTTGGGGTAATTAATTAGTAGACGTTTTGGGGATAATTAGATGTTATTTTGATGTTTAATGTATATTTGGGGAGGGTTATTTTCTATATATTTATTATAATAGTTATTTTGGGATATAAGGTTTATTTTCTTATTCTTAATGAACTTTGTTCATTGCTTTACATGTTTTTAATTAGGATAAAAGTGTATTATACTTAGTATTTTTCATTATCATTATTATACATATATTTAGTATCTTTTACTTATTTTTTTTAATCTATAGATATATCCTTATTTTTAGATAAAAATGTATATATATATATATATGTATATATGTATATTCACTTCACTTTTTGACCTTTATATGTATATATTTCAAATTTGTTTTATTTGGTGAATTTTGGGGATTTAAATGGTTCATTCTTGTAAATATATTCAAGTAAAGGTTAATTGAGTGAAAAGGGGAAAATAAAAGACAAAAAGAGATTTCAAGTTGTTTGTCTAAATTAAAAGTTTTTCTAGATATTCCTAAAGTGTAAATAACTTTTTTTGTCATTTTTAAACCGTTTCCAAAACATCACGTGTTGAAACCTTAATCCGTTCCAACGACGGATTAAGCGAACATTGTAAATTGTTTCGTTGTAAATAATGAAGTTTTGAATTGCTTTCCTAACTAAATGGTTTTGTACAAAATAAATTGACTTGTATGCTTAATCACGTTTTTAGACTAAAACTGTTTGCTCAACGTTTTCAAATGCTCAAGTCGTTCCAACGGCGATTCGAGTAATCATCATTAACAGGGCTTTGAAACGTACCTAAATCGTTCCAACGGCGATTAAGGTACGAACCATGTAAATAAACTCGTTTTTGGGAGTGAGATTAGCATAGATGTAATATAGTCTAAAACATAAAATCACACTGTGAATAAATCAATTCTTTCTTCTCCCCCTCTCTCTCCTATATACTTTAAATTTATGCAAAATGGGTGATTCTTTACTAAAATGGCTTTCAAATAACATGCTCAAAACGGTTTTCAAAGCGAGAAAGAAAAGGTTTCAAATGAATTTTAAACTTAAAGAAATATGCGATTAGTCCGTTATCGCCTAACACGCTGAGTAGGAGGCCGGTGGTTCATAACCGGGCGATGTCGGGGTGCCTAGTAGCCTTTCTCCGGAAAGGAGCTAGCCTTCTCGGCTCGTACCTAAGTTTCCCGAACCCTCACCGGTCTCCCGCAAGGGATCGGTGTTCATTTTCCCATTCGTGGGTGGCGACTCTTCCATATCTCCGAGCTCCGGTCCTGCCGAGCAGCTTGATTCCACGATTGGTTGCTTTCGGCGCCAATCACCGCTTACGTCGCCATGAGGTGTCCACCCCCCGGTCCGCCCGGGAGATTAGGCCACGGCACCTCGTCTAACAACTGTGATGCATGTCAGAGAGTAGGGAATATCTCTAGGAGGAATGAGATGCTTCAACAAGGCATACTCGTCTGTGAGCTATTTGATGTTTAGGGCATAGACTTTATGAGACCTTTCCCTATGTCACACACCAACCAATACATTCTTGTCGCAGTTGATTATGTCTCTAAATGGGTAGAGGCCGAAGCCTTACCCACAAACGATGCTCGAGTAGTGATAAAATTCCTAAGAAAGAATATCTTTACCAGATTTGGAACCCCCCGGACTATCATTAGTGATGGGGGATCCCATTTCTGCAATAAGCAGTTTGACACGTTGCTCCAAAAGTATGGCGTAGCCCATAGGGTCGCAACACCTTACCATCCTCAGACAAGTGGTCAGGTAGAAGTGTCAAACAGAGAGCTAAAACGTATTCTTGAGAAAACGGTGGGGAATGCTAGAAAAGATTGGAGTCTTAAACTGGACGATGCTCTATGGGCATACCAGACAGCATTCAAGACTCCCATAGGAATGTCCCCCTACCGTTTAGTTTTCGGGAAATCTTGTCATTTGCCTGTTGAATTAGAGCACAAAGCTTATTGGGCGCTGAAATTTCTAAACTTTGACCCTAAACTTTCAGGTGACCTACGGTTAACACAACTACATGAACTGGATGAGCTCCGATACAACTCTTAAGAGAATGCCAAACTGTACAAAGAACGAACCAAGAGGGTGCACGATAAAAAAGTACAGCGGAAAACCTTCCAAAAAGGCGACCAAGTGATGCTTTATAACTCCCGATTGAGATTCTTCCCTGGCAAGCTCAAGAGTAGATGGTATGGACCATTCTTAGTTCTTGACGCACATCCCTCCGGTATGGTTGAGATTATGTTGAATGATGGAACCACCCAGAAAGTAAATGGACATCGACTCAAACTTTATCTCGGTAAAGACACTCCGGGTGTCCAAATCCTCCGTCTTCAAAATGATCAGTAAGTTGTCTTCTCCACCCTAACTCTTTACACTTGTTCTTTATGATTTGTGATGCAATGTTGGAACTTATTGCATATTTTTAGTGTGAGGAGGAGGGGTAGACAAACTTACAAAAATTGTATAATTTTTAAATTTTTGTTGCGTCGTGTCTAGTTTAGTTTTGCGTTTTCCAGGTTTTATTTATGTTTTGCATGTTTAGGACCTAAAACCGTGAACCTCCTTCGAATCTAAACTTCGTTATTTATCCTTGAGGACTGAGAACCGAATCTAATATTGCATGACAACTAGTTTAGGTGTAGGACACAATCCTTGTATCTGTAAGAGCATGAGCTAAAGTTTGCATTTAGACCCTACTTTTGAAGAAATGCTAAAATCATTACTTAGGTAGATAACTTAAGAATTGAAGGCATGTGATGTTGAACTTGAGTTTGGGGAAAACTAGTAAACAAAAAATTGAAACCCAAAGAATTGTGAGTTGAATTTGAGCCTAAGAGCGAACATCAAAAAGCTCTTTTTCTTGACATTTTTGTGTGAATGCTTTGACTTGTGGAAGATTACAGATTTTGCACCTAATATTGTGTTGAACCTACATGCAATGATTTGAGATGATAAACGATGAAATCAGCCTCATTAGAGTTAACCCTTTTTCTTTACCTTATTTTCTCTGTTTCATCCACTCTAGGAAGCCCATTTGAGCCTATATTTTTGTAGTTTATAGATTTTTCTTTCGTTCTAACCTATTTTTGCAAACCACAACTTGGTTTGCTACTTAACCCAAAATTTTTGTAAAGCTCAAATTGAGCCTTTGTTTTCTTCTAGCGCTTTTTCTTTGTTTATGGCATTATAGTAGCAAGCCAAAAGGCTAAGAAGTGAATGAGCATCACTATCCAAAAAAAAGGGGGAAGAAGAGAAAAACAGAAAAAAAGAAAAGAAAAGAAAAGAGACGAACTAAAAGGGGAGAACTTCATCCCCCAGTTCTTTAAATCAAAACGTCTCAAGAAAACATCCCAAAAAGAGAATAATGGATGAATAAAAGCTCAATCACTTCATATTTGCTAAAGCCATTTGAACTTTGTTTTTCTAGCGCTAGAACTATTAACCCTTGTTGTACCTTTAACCCTCTAACCACATTACAACCCAAATTCGAGGCTGTTTTTGATATCATCGGAGTCATATAGCATAGTAAAGGAACTCGGATGAACGTGCAAAATCAACGTAATCCTAAGCAAGAACATAAGCCGAGAGTAAACACTTTAGCCGAGAGTAAACACTTTAGCCACCAAAATTGTGTCAAAAAGACCAATTCCGCCCCCACGATGCCACGACGGACCCCACGACTTCCTACCTGCATAAGGACACGAAAATAGGTCAAAAAGAGGGCCGAGCCACGCCTATAAATAGAGTTTTTCCAATGTAAATTAGCATCTTTTATCTTTGTAATTTTCTTAGCTTTTCATCTTGAGAAATCCTCTCCACCTCCTCCATATCCTTCAAACCTCCATTGAAGACACCTCCGAAGCTCCGTTCACCGAGGATTGCTCAAGCTCCATCCTTAAGTCCTAGGAAGACGCCTGCATTGGTAGACAGGTTCCCTGAAAGGGATTTTTCTTCTTTTATATTCTGTCTAGCCTCTGATACATGTTATGAATCCTAGGCTCATTGTAACTTCGTGACAATACTTTCATCTTTGATATATATCATAGTTCTTGTTCATTCAATTGATTTAATGCTTTAATCTTTGTCTTACGCTTTGTCTGATTGGTTTAACTCATTCGATATTCCCAAAATCAAGTTGGCACATATTGCGAGCTGAATCTGACCTAGTCAGTGCCTATAGGATTGACGACCCTATAGAAGATTAACCCCAAATTGCTGAGCCTTAGAGCTAGTTTCGGCCTTACAAGGGAATCACGAACTAGGGACTTTAGGAGGATAGGTCGGGTTAATCGCCTCGGACACAAGTGACTTAGGTTTTAATTCAATTGCTTAAACAATCTATTTTCATTATCATCGTATCCCTTCATGTTCCTTCGGATAATTGCATTGGTAAAAGATCACTTAGGAGTAGTTTAACTTAATTAGGGGTAGAGTAACTTAATTAGGCGTAGAATAACTTAGTTAGAATCAGATAACTTAGCTAGGAATAGTATAATTCAACCTAGGAGTAGATTAACTTAGAAAAACCAACTCAAAACCCCCTAAGCCTATATAACACCTGAAACCAAGTAACTCGATACTTGCAGAAATAAATCCTGTGGACGATAACCTGGACTTAACCAGAAATTTATTACTTGATAACGACGGGGTACACTTATCCCTTAGTGAGTCTTCATCCCAACTTAGGTGAAGGCGCATCAATCCTCTACCTCCTACTGCCCCTCTTGCCCTCGTACTCTGCTCCTCTCCCTCAGACCCCGTAGCCTTGCACATTGCCTCTTCTGTACCTAGGGTAGCTTCTACTGTTGCTTCTTCTAGTGGTGGAGACCCTTCTAGGAGATTCCTAACTGGCCTCTTTGGGTCCCTATTGAAGCAGCCTTATCCCAAGAAGCCCTGAACCAATATGTTCAGTTTAGCACGTACAATGCAAGTCTTTTTTGCAGATAAATCTTGTGTCTCCATTTTCTGTTTGTTTTGGTGCCATCTTTTCAATGTTTGTCTTTTTGTAGCTTTGTTTGGCTACCCCTTGGGGCCTCATCTGGAGTATCCTAGGATTGTTGAATCCCTTAATCAATTGACAAGGATTCTTTCAGAGAAAAATTTATTTGCTCAGGCTAGTGATTAAGAGATGATTGAGCTAACCAACATTCGACATGCCCATGAGTTATGATCGTTTCTTCTTTTAAATTCAAGCGATGTCTTCAAATGTTGAAGTTAATGAATGTTGGGGTTTAGTGTCCTATAGTCAATTGTTGCGGGATACAAACTTATTGTAAATGAATTGTTCTTTATATCATTTGTTTTAATGAGATATATGTTTTATAACTATATAAAGGCAATCCCTTTTAAGCACTGAATAAAGTCTAATAAAAGGAAATCCGTAAGTTTGTTTAAAGTGATTATAAAGTGTTCATACAAGCATGAAGTGAGACAAAACTTTATAATAAACTAATAAACTTAAAACCACCCCAAGTCAAGTGATATGTTTAGGATTGATATATCACGGTTGAGACTTGTATGTAACAATGTCTTCTGTCCGACAGAAAGCTGATCTCACAAGCTTCATATATATAGATATCTGGACAGTTAAATAGATCCGGTGAAACGTTGTTCATTAGGATTGGGGATCCGATTTGAGATAACAGGATGGGTAGATTCATCCTTGTCAACTGTTCATCTCATTGGTATTACTAGGTATAACTAATCCTCAGACTCAAAAGAATGTTAATTGGTCATCCTGAATTACTGAATGCGAGACTTTGATCCTGCGGTCCCACGATCCTTAACAGAGATGACTCTGGGGTGTGAACTGTAAAGGTTGGGTGTCACAGGAAGTAATGTCAGGGTAGTTATACATTGGATTGAGCATTTATCACTCCCGATTAATGGGAGATACATCCAAGGATCGCTTGAGGAAGACTCGACTCTAAACCCTTGCGAGGTGATAGCTTAAGAGTAGAAATACAGATTTCACTTAACCTATCTTTTTGAGTTGACTCGGCCAAGAACAAGTAAAACGAACGTCTCGCTATATGTGACTTGACATTACCCATAGTCATAAGATTCAGTTCAAGGATGTAGTTGATAAAGGATCGTATTATACCGTAGCTAATACGGAAGGGTTAACGACAGAATCAACCTGTCTTCTTAACGGACTCTGGGGGAATGATTACAGACTTGCCAATAACATACTCAGTACATCATTCCGTTATGCAAGGATTAAATATAATTCTTGAAGAAATTAATTTAATAGTTGCATACGGCCAGAAGTAGTAAGAACCTAATGGATCACATATAAGACTTGGAACCAAAAGAGAGATGGATATGATTAATAGATGGAAGCCCAATTGAGCCCAGTAAGGCCCAAATATATGGAGGGGGGCGAAATTTGTATATAGAGATAAGGAATTGATTTTATTCCATTAATCCTAATTTGATTAGGATTATGAATTAAATTAATTAAGAGATAATTAAATTAGGAGTTTTAATTGGATTAATATACTCCTATTATTATCCAATTAGGTTATTTATTATTATCCTAAATATATTAGATATATAGTGAGATAATAATTAGGAATCCTTTTCCGAATTGGATTCCTATTAAGTAACCTATTCCTATCTAACTAGGGTTTAGATTCAAGCAACTATATATACCCCCTCCCATGTGAATTTCGACCAAGCCTCTAACCTCCCCCTATAGTGATTTTCGAAATTACTAATTAGAGAGAGAAAAATAATTCCCATCCCCTAGTTCGTGGACAAGAATTCATACGGCATTCCATCGATTGATTAATCTTATTCATCCCTCTTTCTCTTTGATCTTGTGTTGGTTAATTAGATGCAATCTATTTTGGTTGCATCTCATAAGGGTTGATTTCATCTTAACCTCTCCGTGTTAAACTTTGTGGTTGGAATCTCGGAGAAGAATTGTGGGCACTTCTTTAACAACGGTAGATTGTTCATCGAAAGGTATTCCATCTTATCCCTCTTTATATGAAATAACGATTAACGGATCCTATGGTTAAAAGGAAATAGGCTAAAAATTTTATATTTCCGCTGCTATACCTTAGCCCTAATTTCCTTCAGTAGTATCAGAGCCATCGTTAAATCCGTTATTTCATATATGAAAATATAGAAGTTTTCAATAGGATTGAATAAATATTTATGGTTAGGATTAATTGACAAATAGTTTTGATTAATTAATTCTAAAGATAAATAAAGTTTTGATTAATTGTTAATTAAAACTGATTATGCTTATGTTCCTAATTATTTCGGTTGATAATCGTTATAACAAAATCTATTAGTTTTATAGTTAGGTTGATAAAATTAGTTTTATTAATTCTAAATGATAATCTATTGTAGTTTTTCCTATTTCTGAAAATCGTTTTAAAATTGTTTTAGAACTAATATATATACATATATATATATATATTTAATAAAAAAAAATATATAACGATAGCAGCCTGAGTCGCGCCTCACGGCGCGACTGGCCGCTGTCGCGCGGCTGCTGCCTCGCGGCAGCAGCCGCGTGCGGCGCAGGGGCGCTGCTGCCGCAAGGCAGCGGCGTCCCGCGTGCCCTAAGGGCTGCTGCCAATCGGCAGCAGCCCGCTCTCGGGCCCGGCCCGATACCCACTTGATTTTAAATGGTTTAAAATCGTTTTGTATTAAATGTATATATATGTTTCAGAAATTAATAGTTTTCTGTTTTGATTATCGAATAAAAATTCGTTTAAATGTTTGTTTTTACCAATATGTAAATCAAAGTGTTAAATGAATTGAAATCAAAATAATTGGGACGTGCATAATCAACGTTTTATATGGTTATATTAATCTAAGGATTAATATAAAGATACAAAACGATTAGAAGTAAAATTGGATGAAAGTTAATCTGACGAGTTAATGTGATTAACCTAAATATTACATAAGCCGGTTATGTAATCAACCAATTAAATTTATTTAATTGAGTCTATGCATGTTTGGAGTTATGGACATATTTGGACCCTCTTTTAGTCTTTTGGTATTTTTGAAATAGGGCATGCGCGTCCTGCCTTTCTACTATCTATTGTAATTTCTCCTCTCATTTGATTCCCTTCAATTCAATTGAAGTTTTCTTATAGTAGTATAGAAATTAATATGTAATTTCAAGGCGCCATGGAGAAGACGGAGGACCTAAAGAGAAATATGTAATAGTTAGTATTTCCTTAGGTTTGGCCTTTTATTCCGTCTCTGGCTCGACGGAATAATTTAGATGATATGTCCATAACGCCAATGTATGTGAATGTATGTATGTCTGATGTATGCTAAAGCAAATCAAGACTAAGTTAGATTATGAGACTTAAATAAAATCCCTCGTTAAAAAGTTAAGTAAATAAGCAAGTTATTAAAATCGGTTGCCCCTCCCTAATATTATAATTCAGCCGGCAGTATTGGGGGCCTTTGGGTTGTTGAGAAAACTCAAGCTCGGGGTCTTATGGTAACACCTGAATTATCGAAAGTCATTCTTTCATGAATATGGGGTAATACTTAAATTAGATTATGATAATTGGATGAGCAAACTCATGTTGTCATAAACTAATGGGCAATATGGTTGGGATTAATGTGAATAGCATATTAGTTACTAATGTGGTTAGTAACCCAATAACCTAGGAGTCACATTCAAGATGTGATTGATTACATGAATCTACCTAACAAATGAGACTAGCTTGTTGAGCAAACTCAAGGCGAAATCTCAGGAGTTAGGATCCTAGCTCACTAAAGGATTTGTGAAATTCTTCGAATTAATATGGAGAGTTATTAATTTGACAAAATAGTGGGAGCAATCTGAAATAAATTAAAAGGCCTATAATTTTAGATTGTTATACTTTAAAGCAAATGAATGACATACGTTTACTCTTTCTCACTCTCAGGTTTTGTTTAAACACACACTCTTAAAATCATGACTAAAACCAATCTGCAAAACATTCTTACCGATAACAAATTGAATGGTTCAAAACTTCACCGACTGGTTTCGCAACCTCAAAATTGTTTTGAAGTTCGAGAAAATTGGGTATGTACTTGATACATCGATACCCCCTGTCCCTGAAGATGATGCTCCCATCGAGGAAATTGATGCTTATCAGAAGCACAAGGCTGATGATGATCATGCCGCTTGCATCATACTTGCATCGATGACATCGGAATTACAAAGGCAACATGAGGAGATGAATGCCTATTCCATCATCATGCACCTAAAGGAATTGTTTGGGAAACAAACCAGGTGCGAACGCTACGAGATATCAAAATTTTTATATCGTTGCAGGATGCAAGAGGGCACATCTGTCATGACACATTGTGTCAAGATGATAGGCTATATTACCAAACTTTCTAGTATTGGATTTGTGATGGACAACGAATTAAGTACCGACTTGGTTCTTCAGTCCCTCCCAGAGAGTTATTCACAGTTCATCATGAACTACCAAATGAATGACTTGCAAACCTCTCTTGAAGAGCTTGCAAACATGCTCAAATCAGTTGAGCCCAATATGAAGAAAGACAAGGCCATACCGGCTCTTGTAATCGAGGGATCGAAGAAAAGGAAAGGGAATTTTCCCAATCCTAAACATCCCAAGAAAGGTAAGAGAGATGTGTCCAAGGGAAAGGAAGTGAAGAAGCCCAAAGGAGAATGGCACTTCTGTGGTAAAGACGGGCATTGGAAGAGAAACTGCAAGGAGTATCTAGCCACCCTCAAGAAGGGAAAAGGCAGTGCTTCTACGTCTGGTATGTTCTATATTGAAATAAATACGGTTTCATTGTCTGAATCTTGGGTACTTGATACCGGATGTGGATCTCATATTTGTACAAATATGCAGGAGCTAAAACAGACTAAGGAACTAAAGAAAGGAAGCATAAACTTGCGAGTGGGAAATGGAGCAAGAGTTGCCGCCCTCACAATTGGAGATTATGTTTTACTTTTGCCCTCTGGGCTTGTAATAGAATTAAGGAATTGTTTATACGTTCCTGAGATGTCTCGTAACATTATTTCTATTAGCCGTCTCGTTGACGACGGTTTTCATATTTCAATAAAGAACAATAGTTGCAATTTTTATAAAGATTCGATCTTTTATTTTTCAGGAATATCACAAAATGGGATTTATGTGTTAGATGATAAAACTCATGTTTTTGCAATTGATACCAAAAGACATAAGCTAGATAATTCAACTTACTTGTGGCATTGTCGTTTAGGCCATATAAACAAGAGACGCATGCTAAAGCTACATTCAGATGGGCTTATAGATCCAATCAATTTTGAATCATTGGAAACATGCGAATCATGTTTAAAAGGTAAAATGACAAAGACACCCTTTAGCAATAAAGGTGAGCGTGTATCAGACACTCTAGGACTCATTCATTCAGATGTATGTGGTCCTATATCAGTCCAAGCAAGAGGAGGATTCAGATACTTCATTAGCTTCATAGATGATCATACTCGCTATGGTTATATCTACTTGATGAGGCACAAATCAGAAGCCTTTGACAAGTTCAAATGCTTCAAGAATGAAGTGGAAAATCAATTAGGAAAGAAAATAAAAACACTTCGATCTGATCGAGGTGGCGAATATCTTTCTGATGATTTTCTGAATTATCTAACTGAATGTGGGATATGCTCACAATGGACACCTCCCTATACACCACAACACAATGGTGTATCCGAGAGGAGAAACCGAGAGTATGGGGTTGTTCAGCATATGTCAAACGCGTTGCGTCCGACAAATTAGATTCTAAATCTGATAAATGTTTCTTCATTGGATATCCTAGGGAAACCATAGGGTATTACTTCTATCATCCAGATGATCAGAAAGTAATAGTATCCAAACACGCAACCTTCTTAGAGAAAGAGTTTCTCGAAGAAACACAAAAGGGACTCGTGATTGAACTCGACGAAGTTCAAGAGGAAGAAACAACGACTGAAACAACAGAAGCGGTTGAGGTACCCGAAGAAGTCCCATTAGATGAGACTCCAGTGGCACCTATTCGTAGATCATGAAGAGTTCGTGAACTCCCAGTTAGATATGGTTTTCTAGTGGGAGATGATGACGAGGTTCCCGTTTTAGACGACGAACCCGAAAACTACGAAGAGGCTTTTACTAGTCCAGATTCTAAAGCATGGCTTGAGGCCATGGATTCTGAAATGGATTCCATGTATACTAACCAAGTTTGGACTTTGGTTGATCCACCCGAAGGGATAAAACCCATTGGGTGCAGGTGGATCTTCAAAAAGAAGACTGACATGGATGGAAAGGTTAGCACCTACAAGGCTAGGTTGGTAGCGAAGGGATATCGTCAGAAACAAGGTGTTGATTATGACGAAACCTTCTCTCCTGTTGCTATGTCCAAATCAATCAGAATCATGCTTGCAATTGCCGCTCATTTTGATTATGAGATTTGGCAAATGGATGTGAAAACAGCTTTCCTAAATGGAAATCTGCTTGAGGATGTATACATGATGCAGCCTGAAGGTTTCATATCAAAGGATGCAAATAAAGTTTGCAAACTTCAGAGATCCATTTATGGACTCAAGCAAGCATCTAGAAGCTGGAACAAGCATTTTGACGAAGCCATAAAACAATTTGGTTTCGAACAAAATTGCGAAGAAGCTTGCATTTACAAGAAAGCAAGTGGGAGCTCTATAGCATTTCTCATACTATATGTGGACGATATACTGTTAATGGGAAATGACATTGCTCTATTACAATCGGTGAAAGTTTGGTTATCTGGTAACTTCTCAATGAAAGACCTTGGTGAAGCAGCCTATATACTTGGTATAAAGATCTACAGAGATAGATCGCGTAGACTGCTTGGTCTTTCACAGGCTACATACATTGAAAAGGTGCTAAATTGGTTTAGCATGCTTGAATCGAAACGAGGTAACTTACCCATGGTACATGGAGTAAAGTTAAACAATCATCAATGTCCTAAAACTGATGATGACAAACGACGCATGGTTGTAGTCCCGTACGCCAACGCGATCGGTTCGATTATGTATGCTATGCTATGCACTAGACCCGACGTAGCGTTCACGTTATCTGTAACAAGTCGTTACCAAGGGAATCAAGGAGACGAGCATTGGATTGCCGTCAAGAACATTCTTAAGTACTTGAGAAGGACTAAAGATATGTTCCTAGTGTACGGAGAAGGAGATCTGAAAATACAAGGATTTTCAGACGCTAGTCATCTGACAGATGAGAATGATTTTAAATCCCAATCAGGATACCTGTTTATCCTAAATGGGGGCGCGGTCAGTTGGAAAAGTTCCAAGTAGGGAAGCGTAGCTTTCTCTACGACCGAGTCAGAGTACATCGCTGCTGCGGAAGCGGCAAAGGAAGCAGTTTGGATTAGAAAGTTCATTACAGAACTAGGTGTGGTGCCTGACATTGTCAATCCCATTACTCTGTACTGTGATAACAATGGAGCCATTGCGCAAGCAAAGGAACCACGGTCTCATAATGCATCCAAGCACTACCTAAAGCGATACCACATCATAAGAGAGATTGTGGCTAGAGCAGATGTGAGAATAGAAAGAGTACCTACAGAGGACAATGTTACTGATCCGTTGACAAAGCCTTTAACCCAGAAAGTACATGATCGTCATTTAACTTCTACTGGGATAAGTTTTAGAAACAATTGGCTTTAGTCCAAGTGGGAGTATGTTGGGGTTTAGTGTCCTATAATCAATTGTTGCGGGATACAAACTTATTGTAAATGAATTGTTCTTTATATCATTTGTTTTAATGAGATATATGTTTTATAACTATATAAAGGCAATCCCTTTTAAGCACTGAATAAAGTCTAATAAAAGGAAATCCGTAAGTTTGTTTAAAGTGATTATAAAGTGTTCATACAAGCATGAAGTGAGACAAAACTTTATAATAAACTAATAAACTTAAAACCACCCCAAGTCAAGTGATATGTTTAGGATTGATATATCACGGTTGAGACTTGTATGTAACAATGTCTTCTGTCCGACAGAAAGCTGATCTCACAAGCTTCATATATATAGATATCTGGACAGTTAAATAGATCCGGTGAAACGTTGTTCATTAGGATTGGGGATCCGATTTGAGATAACAGGATGGGTAGATTCATCCTTGTCAACTGTTCATCTCATTGGTATTACTAGGTATAACTAATCCTCAGACTCAAAAGAATGTTAATTGGTCATCCTGAATTACTGAATGCGAGACTTTGATCCTGCGGTCCCACGATCCTTAACAGAGATGACTCTGGGGTGTGAACTGCAAAGGTTGGGTGTCACAGGAAGTAATGTCAGGGTAGTTATACATTGGATTGAGCATTTATCACTCCCGATTAATGGGAGATACATCCAAGGATCGCTTGTGGAAGACTCGACTCTAAACCCTTGCGAGGTGATAGCTTAAGAGTAGAAATACAGATTTCACTTAACCTATCTTTTTGAGTTGACTCGGCCAAGAACAAGTAAAACGAACGTCTCGCTATATGTGACTTGACATTACCCATAGTCATAAGATTCAGTTCAAGGATGTAGTTGATAAAGGATCGTATTATACCGTAGCTAATACGGAAGGGTTAACGACAGAATCAACCTGTCTTCTTAACGGACTCTGGGGGAATGATTACAGACTTGCCAATAACATACTCAGTACATCATTCCGTTATGCAAGGATTAAATATAATTCTTGAAGAAATTAATTTAATAGTTGCATACGGCCAGAAGTAGTAAGAACCTAATGGATCACATATAAGACTTGGAACCAAAAGAGAGATGGATATGATTAATAGATGGAAGCCCAATTGAGCCCAGTAAGGCCCAAATATATGGAGGGGGGCGAAATTTGTATATAGAGATAAGGAATTGATTTTATTCCATTAATCCTAATTTGATTAGGATTATGAATTAAATTAATTAAGAGATAATTAAATTAGGAGTTTTAATTGGATTAATATACTCCTATTATTATCCAATTAGGTTATTTATTATTATCCTAAATATATTAGATATATAATGAGATAATAATTAGGAATCCTTTTCCGAATTGGATTCCTATTAAGTAACCTATTCCTATCTAACTAGGGTTTAGATTCAAGCAACTATATATACCCCATCCCATGTGAATTTCGACCAAGCCTCTAACCTCCCCCTATAGTGATTTTCGAAATTACTAATTAGAGAGAGAAAAAGAATTCCCATCCCCTAGTTCGTGGACAAGAATTCATACGGCATTCCATCGATTGATTAATCTTATTCATCCCTCTTTCTCTTTGATCTTGTGTTGGTTAATTAGAGGCAATCTATTTTGGTTGCATCTCATAAGGGTTGATTTCATCTTAACCTCTCCGTGTTAAACTTTGTGGTTGGAATCTCGGAGAAGAATTGTGGGCGCTTCTTTAACAACGGTAGATTGTTCATCGAAAGGTATTCCTTCTTATCCCTTTTTATATGAAATAACGATTAACGGATCCTATGGTTAAAAGGAAATAGACTAAAATTTTTATATTTCCGCTGCTATACCTTAGCCCTAATTTCCTTCAATGAACACCTTAAGGATGCTCTTCATTGAAACGAGCAGTTAGAGGCTAGACACCAAATTTCAATCAACCTTCAGGCAAAGATTGATATGAAAAAGGCCCGCGAACTCCTGGCTTACCGAGATAGAGAGATTGTTGTCCTTCGAAATGAATTACTATTGAAGGATGAACAAATTGCATCAGCCAATGAGGTAACTGAAAGGTGTTATGCTGACTTGGGCTATTTTAATGCGGACTTTGTGGCTGTGCAAATGGCCCGAGTGCAGGGTGAAGATAGGGCGAAGGCCTCTAAAGATTCTCGTCTTCAAAGTGATCAGGAATCAAGAAAAGCTCTAGCTGCTGTCAACGCCAGGTTCCGAAGGTCCAAAGAGTAGAGTGAGAAGTTCCAGGATGAACGTGATGAGGCTGAGTCTGAGCTAGGTGATCTAGAGAGAACTTTTTATATTGCTCAGGTAGAGTATGTCGAAGCCATCACACATTTTTCTACCCAGTTTGCTAAGTCTGAGGAAAAATTGGAGTCGTGTGGGGATAAGTTAAAGTCTTGTGAGGATGACATGCTGGAGGTGAAGGCCGAAGCTTTGAGGCTTTGGAATTTTTCAAAAAGCAGTAGTCTGATATATCCCAAATTCAGGAAAAGCTATATGATAAGCAGTGGAGTCATCTAGACAATGTGAGGAGTACCCATGAGATTGGTTTCACATAGCTGAACCATTATTATGTGAAGATGCTAAGGAAAATTAGGGGGAAGTAACCTGATGTTGATATACAGTTTTAGGTGAATGTTCAGGCTCCTAACTATAGGGAGCCCTATCATGAGTTTGACCCTTCATTTCCTACACCTGAGGGCTTCCTTGATATGGATTTTCCTTTGGAGTTTGAGTTTGATGAGGAAGAAATGCCAGTCTTGGGCTCTTAGCTTTATCCTTTTTCGCCCCTTTTTTTGTAACTTCATTTTTGTTTGTATTATTTTGAACAATTTTTATAAATGAAATGCGTTTTTTAATCGTCTACTTTCTTTTACAAGTGCGTATAAAACATCCCTTTTTAACCATATGGTTCATTCGTTTGTTCCCTGTAATGATTGTTTTGAGAAAATACTTCATTTACCTTGTTTTTAGAGTGAGTGTATTATATCAAAAAATATTTTCGACTTAAGACCTTTGATCTAAATCCTTTCAGCATGCATATGATTGACCTTTAATGTGGTCGATTAAGAAATTCTTGAGTAATTTACTCAATAGTATGATTGTAAAATGTCTTTATTCATATGTCGAAACAATTCGAATGGGTACATTTTACTATGTTTAAATAAAGCATAATAAATAAAGTACTTGTCGAAACTTCTATTGATAGTACTTTCTAACTGCTATTACATTCCAGGTTCTGGGTACTGGCTTCCTATCCATTCTCCTTAACCTATAAGTGTGTGTATTAATACACTCGGTTATTTGGAATGGCCCTTCCCACCTTCGACCCATTTTGCCTTTTCCTTTGTGTGCTTTGGAGGCTTCAGTGATGCGGATGACTAGCTTTCCTAGTAGGAATTGTCTGGGTCTTACTTTTTTTTTATCATAGGTGGCATTATCCTTTAATGATATGCTTCCATTTTGATAGCTGTTATTTCTCTTTTCTCCTCCACCATGTCCAACGGTTTCCTCATATTGGCCTCATTGTCAGCCTCTAAGTAGAAAAGCGTTTTTGGGCTTTCTCCCCCGATATCTACATTTATAAATGCTTCTGTTCCATAAACTAAGAAGAGTGGCATTTCTCTTGTTGTTGTCCGAGGGGTAGTATGATAAGCCCATAAGACATGTGGAAATTCATCCACCAAATCTTTGTCTTTGAGCTCTAAACTTTTTTGCAAACCAAGTACTAAGGTTCGGTTCATAACTTCTGTCATACCTTCGGTCTGAGGATAGGATATAGAAGTGAATCGAATCCTAATTTGTAGCTTGGAGCAGTAAGCTCTAAAAGCCGTGGAGTTTGTGTGCCATTGTCTGTTATGATGGTGTGAGGAATCCCATATATGGTGAGAATGAGTCTGTCAATGAATTCGATCGCAGCAGCCGTGGTTATAGCAGATATGGGCTCGGCCTTTACCCACTTGGTGAAGTGATACGAGGTATTGTTTGTCTCTTGACCTTGGAAAAGGCTCCCGCAATATCAATCCCTCAAGTTGCAAATGGCCAAGCCGGGTTGATAATTTTCATTATTCAGGCCAGATATCTCAATACATGGGCAAACTTTTGACAAGTGTGGCATTTCTAGAAATATTCCATTGCGTCCTGAGTCATCAAAGGCCAATAAAAGCCTTGTAATTGGATTCTTATAGCCAATCCTTCTGATTTACAAAATTTCGGGTACATGCTGCACCCAAGCAGAGTTCTTGCTTTCGCCCTTGTTCTACTCTTTCAGCGCTCCTTTCCTACTTGTTCACTGTGTGGATTCTGCTACCGAAGAGGTTGCTGCTTTGTTAGAAGCAATCTATACAAAAAAGTGTATATTATTAGAACGATATGCTGTATTATTGTTCTTTTTATGCCCAAAGTTGCTAAAAATAATATACGCATTTTGTACTCATCACCTTCTCCCCCTCATAGGCTCCATAATCGCCTTCATAAATCTCTTTAAGAATGTATTTCGATTCATCGAACCCAATACACTTCCGTCAAGGGTTTGAATATGATCTTCTATATAAATAATATGATCTTCTATATAAATTATCCCTAATATCGGTATACCTTCTGGCCTTTCGTATTACTTTGATTCTTTCATTTTTGTTCGAAGGTAGATCCCTTATGGTGAGGTATTTCCAGATGGGAAAGAACCATTCAGTCGAATGATTGATGAATCATACTTCTTTTACTTCCATACACGGTCTAGCTTTTTGTTCTATCAAACAAGGCCAAATTTTGGGCCCATCCAGACAAACTTCCATCTTAGCCAATGAGTTAGCCTTGTCATTGCGCTCCCTAAGAATTCTTTGCAACTCTAGATTTCTTCCTTCTTTCTTTGCTTCGGCCGAGAGCTCCTTCACCATAAATAAACATGCTTTCATTGATTCCTTCGATGCCGTGTACTCACTTGTAGATTGGTTAATTACCAATTTGAGTCACTCTTGATGATGACTCGATCAAGCCAAATTACTTTGAGAATATTGAGGGCTTATAATAAAGACTTGTATTCTGCTACATTATTAGTGGATGAAAAGTGAGTGTCTTAGCATATTTTAAATGAATCCCATCGGGTCTTTTTATGAAAATTTCAATCCTTGCCCCTTCATTGCTTGAGCTGCCATGTATAAAGACTTCATAGATATCATGAGATAGAGCCGACTCTTCCATTTGACTTGGGATTTCCATCAAAAAATCTGCTAATGGCTGGTCTTTGAAGGTTGGTTCGAAAGTGATTACAAATTCGGCTAGCTTCAAAGCCCACTATGCTAGCCTCCCAAATGTTTCAGGATGCTAAAGCATTTTGCGCAATGGTAGATATGCCCATACTAAGATGGGTGGATTTGAAAATAATGTTGAAGCTTTTGAGCTGTCATTACTATCGAGAAGACTAGCTTCTCTATTTTGGGGTATCAAGTCTCAACATCCCTTAGGACTCTGTTGACGTAATAAATTGGGAATTGTTCTACCTTCTCTTCCTTGATCACGACAGTTCCTATGAATTCATCTTCCATGCTGATGTAGAGGAAGAGGGTTTAACCAACGATTGGCCTACTTAAGAGTGGTGGACTAGATAAAAATTTCTTTAATCCTTCGAAGGTGCTTGGCATTCAGCAGTTCATTAGAAGTCCTTTGCACCCTTCAAACTTTTATAGAAAGGCAAACATATTTTTGTTTGAACAGGAAATGAACCTTCCTAGCGCATTGATCTTGCCATATAGCTTTTGAACATCATTGAGCTTCTGAGGTGGCTCCATGTCAATGATGGCCTAAATCTTATCAGGATTGGGCTTAATCCCTTTCTGAGAAATCATGAAGCCCAAGAATTTTCCTGATTTTACATCGAACGTGAATTTTTCAGGGTTTAGATTCAAGTTATATTGCTTGAGGGTATCAAAGACAAGCTGGAGGTCCTTAGCATAATCCTCTTTGGTTTGGCTTTTAATGATCATATCGTCAACATATACCTTGACTTTGTCTCCTATGAGGTCTTTGAAGATTTCATTCACGAGCCTCTGGTACATTGCCCCTGTATTTTTCAAACTGAAAGGCATTACATTCTAACATTAAGTACCTTCGTGAGTGGTAAAGCTCGTCTTCTCTTTGTCCTCAAGATTAATAGGGATTTGATGATATCCCTATGTTGCATCTTTGAAGGAATAGATTGCATAACCAATTGTAGAATCAATGAGAGTGTCTATACATGCCAAAGGCTGTGAATCCTTCAAAGTCACCTTGTTTAGATTTGTGAAATCCATGCATAGTCTCCATTTCCCATTTGATTTTTTTCACCAATACCATATTAGCTATCCACTTCGTATATTGAACACTTCCAATGTGGCTGCAGTCCAATAACTTTTTAATTTTCGTACTAATTATCTTTTATCTTTTCGGACCATGATTCCTTCTTTTTTGACAGATCCCTTTTACATACTTATTGATGCGCCTCCGTAAGAAGGCTCACTAAGGGATAAGTGTACCCCATCGTTATCAAGTAATAAAATCTGGAAAGTCCAGGTATCGAATCCACATGATTTATTCCTGCAAGTATCGAGCTACTTGGTCTCAGGTGTTATCTAGGTTGTGTGGGTTTTGAGGTTGTTTTGATTAAGTTAACCTAGTCCTAATTAAGTTATTTCTACTCCTATCTAAGTTATTCTACTCCTATCTAAGTTATTCTACTCCTAGGTGATCTTTTACCAATGTAATTACCCGAAGGGACATGAGGTGATACGATAATAATGAAAATAGATTGTTTAGATAACGGAATTAAAACCTAATCTAAGTCACTTGTGACCGAGGCGATTAACCCTACCTATCCTCCTGAGCTTCCGAGTTCGTGATTCCCTTGTAAGGTCGAAACTAGCTCTAAGGCTCATCAATTTGGGTTTAATCTTCTATAGGGTCGTCAATCCTATAGGCACTGACTAGGTCAGATTCAGCTCGCAATATGTGCCAACTTAATTTTAGGATTATCGAATGAGTTAAACCAATCAGACAAAGCGTAAGACAAAGATTTAAGTAATAAAACAATTGAATAAACAAAACTATAACATATATTAAAGGTGAAAAGTATTGTCACGAAGATACAATGAGCCCAGGATTCATAACATGGATTAGAGGCTAGACAGAATATAACAGAAGAAAAATCCCTTTCAGGGAACCTGTCTACCAATGCAGACATCTTCCTAGGACTTAAGGATGGAACTTGAGCAATCCTCGGTGAACGGAGCTTCGGAGGTGTCTTCAATGGAGGTTGAAGGAGATGGAGGAGGTGGAGAGGATTTTGTCAATGTGAAAGCTAAGAAAATTACAAAGATAAAAGATGTTTATTTTACAATTGGAAATTCCTATTTATAGACGCGGTTCGGGCCCTCTTTCTGACCTAATTCATATCCTTTTGCAGGTGAGAAGTCGTGGGGTCAATCGTGGTTTTGTGGGACCGGGAATCAGTCTTTTGACTAATTCCCGCAGGGCAGCTCGTCGAGCTGGCTCGACGAGCGGGCCTTTACAGGCCAGCTCACCGATCGGGCCCCAAAAAGGCCATTTCGATGAGCGGGAATGCCCAGAACGCCTTGCACGACTGCTGGATGTCCCGAAACGCAACTTTCACCCGAGCTCATTCATGTTTTAGCCTGCACATGCACGAAAACTCCAAATAACATTAGTTCCGAGGCTAAATTGACCCGCCAATCGCTCATTTTGAGTAAACACTCCGTTTGATGTGACTTTTGGCGGATCAATTAGCTATAAAAGAAAATGGAAATTTAACGTACATGACAATTTGGCCATATTTGCCTAAAATAACCAGAAAACGAGCCTAAAAAACGAAAAGTAAATAGAATATATACAATTTCTAACTAATTCACACAAAAGCATATAAATGCGAGAATTGCTCGCTTATTCATAAAATAACGCTACAAAACGTCCTAAAACCGTACCCAAAGATAGGGGTTTTTGACCCCTATCACTTATCAATGTTGAGGGAGGGCATCATCATATCTGGTGAAATACCCGTTCCATTTGAAGGACACCAGGCAAATCCATCGATGTTATCTCGGAGGCACTTTGTAATGTCCGCGTTAATGGGCTATACTAACCATTCAACCACCTGAATATGCTTGCCCTCGGCCAACCAGACTATTTCCAAGGACCATATGGGCTCGACCCTTTCTCTCTCCTCCTCATGCTTATCTTCAAGACATGGCTTCATCCTTAAGGATGCCATGCACGTCTACTAGTTGGTTGGCTTTGGCAATTGTCATGCCCTCGCCTATAGGTATCTACCACGCCAGGTGCCTAATGGATAAGGCCTCTGCTGAACTAGATAAGAGAGGTCACCCCATAATAGAGTTGTAAGGAAGGGCATTGTCTACCACAAGGAATTTTGCGTTGCTTCGCCACTTGGGCCTAAAATTTCCAATTTCTACATTTAAACGAATACTACCAAGTAAGGAAACTGTGTGACCACTGATCTCTACCATAGGAGCCAAGCTAGTGGTTAGCTTTCCTTCCTCAATATTGAGGCCTTTAAAGACATTGCGGGTAATGATGTTGTCTGAGCTATCGGGGTCTACAAAAACGCGTGTGACTTTATACTCGGCTATCATCATTTTAATTACGAATGTGTCATAATGCCATTCGTCTGACTTATTCTTGAGGTTGTGAAGTAGAAATCTAAACGCTGCTCATTTACCCACTCTATCATGGTTCTTCTCGCTTCCTATTCGTTTGCGAACCTCCTACAATCACATTGATCACACCATGAGGGGTTCGACCCTTCTGCTTTTTCTCCCTCTTCTTCTTTCTCTCATCTCCATATTTCTTAAAAAAGTGATCGATTTTACCGCTTTCGGTTAGCTTCTCTAATTCCATGATTAGATGTTTATAGTCTTCCATCTTGTTCCCTTCACTTTTGTTGAAGTGGCAATACTTCCCATTACTTTGACCCTTCTTAAGCTTCAGTGGATATTCGATTCACATCTTATTATCCTCCACCTAAAAAAGCACCTCTTTTCTACAAGCGTTAAAGGATAGTTGTAGTTTATCCCTATGTTCCTGAGGCTTGTTAGTGATTTAGTCTCTTCTATCTTTGTCTCTCGGAAGCTTGTCATTACCGGAGGTCGAATCCTTCCTTAATAAAGGGTTCGACTTATGCTCGTCCCACCGTGTGTAGCTTTGGGCCCTCTTTATGAGCTCTCAGAAGTCCCTTAATCTCGCCATGATGATGCTTTGTTGAAGGGCTCTGCTTCGGCAATTACTTGCCATAGCATCAATGGCTCCTCCAACACTAAATTCTTTAATTTGGATGGCCAATTCTTGGAATTTTTTAATGAACTGGGACAACGTCTCCCCCTCATTCTGGATCACGCGGTTAAGATCTTGCATAAATTTTCTCTTCGAAATTGATGTGACAAAAATGATTTATGAATGACTCATCTATTTGATTGAAATCATAGATTGATTCGGGAAAGAGTTACTCATGCCAAAAGGCTGCAGATTCCTTTAAATTTTTAGGAAAAAGTCGACACAACATTGCATCAGTGGCGATGGTTGCCTTTATAATCCTCCGAAAATTCTTTACATGAGTGATCAGATCTCCCATACGTCTATACTGGCCAAAGGTTGGGATTCGAAAACCTCAAAGAATTGGTTGTCGTTGAATCTCTTTGGATAAAGGTGTGCACATTTCAAACAAACCCGAATAACCATATTGTGAATTGTTTTCCTTCAACGCATCCTTTCAAAGTAGCTCCAATATATCTTTCTTACTAAGCGGTGTAGCCTCCTATGGCTTTAGCTTATCTTGCTTCAGACGGCCATGTTGGTTGCCCGAAGGCTTGGAAGGGGAATGATTCCTGCTACGGCCTCGGGACCGATCCTTCCCCTTTGGTTTTTTATGACGGTGGGGAGGGCTCCTCGACCGAGAATATCTCTTTTTAATGGATAGGCTTTGAGAATGTGCCTTTGGGGTCTTAGTGGATTCCCAGCTGGATTCTGCTGCTTGAGCAGGTTTATTGTGGAGGTCCTCTTCTGCCTTTTCTAGTTTCTGCTTGACAACGACCATCTCCTGCTCATGGATAGCATCATCCATCTCCTTCTGCATGGCCACCATATTTTGGCTAAATCTCTGAGATACTTCATCCGCCAACAATTGGTATTGAGGATCCAGTTGGGGTTGCTGATGAACTTCTTTCTTGTTATTTCGATGCATTTCCGATTGAACTCTACTTTATGTAGCCATAACTGAATAATCTAAAAGGCCACAGAGGATTTTGTTGGAAATTAGGCTAAGGTATAGCAGCGGAAATATAAAAATTTTAGCCTACTTCCTTTTAACCATAGGATCCGTTAATCGTTATTTCATATAAAGAGGGATAAAAAGGAATACCTTTCGAAGAACAATCTACCGTTGTTAAAGAAGCGCCCACAATTCTTCTCCGAGATCCCAAGCACGAAGTATAACACGGTGAGGTTAAGATAGAATCAACCTTTATGAGATGCAACCAAAATAGATTGCCTCTAATTAACCAACACAAGATCAAAGAGAAAAGGAGATGAATGAAATTAATCAATCGACGGAAGCCGTATGAATTCTTGTCCACGAACTAGGGGATGCGAATTCTTTTTCTCTCTCTAGATGTAGGTTTCGAAAATCACATAGAGGGGAGGGTTAGGGCTTCGTCGAAATTCACACATTAGGGGGGTATATATAATAACTTGTATCTAAACCCTAGTTAGATAGGAATAGGTTACTTAATAGGAATTCAATTCGGAATAGGATTCCTAATTATTATCTTATAATATATCTAATATATTTAGGATAATAACAAATAACCTAATTGGATAATAATAGGAGTATATTAATCTAATTAAAACTCCTAATTTAATTATCTCTCTTAATTAATTTAATTCTCAAACCTAATCAAATTAGGATTAAGGGAATTAAAATAATTCCTAACTTATTATATATACAAATTTCGGCCTCCCCTAATTGAATGGGCCTTACTGGGCTCATTTGGGCTTCCATCTATTAATGACATCCATCTCTCTTTTGGTTCCAAGTCTTATGTGTGATCCATTAGGTTCTTACTACTTCTGGCCGTATGCAACTATTAAATTAATTTCTTCAAGAATTATATTTAATCCTTGCATAACGGAATGATGTACTGAGTATGTTATTGGCAAGTCTGTAATCATTCCCCCAGAGTCCGTTAAGAAGACAGGTTGATTCTGTCGTTAACCCTTCCGTATTAGTTACAGTATAATTCGATCCTTTATCAACTATATCCTTGAACTGAATCTTATGACTATGGATGATGTCAAGTCACATATAGCGAGACGTTCGTTTTACTTGTTCAGGCCGAGTCAACTCAAATAGATAGGTTAAGTGAAATCTGTATTTCAAGTCTTAAGCTATCACCTTGCAAGGATTTAGAGTCGAGTCTTCCACAAGCGATCCTTGGATATATCTCCCATTAATCGGGAGTGATAAATGCTCAATCCAATGTATAACTACCCTGACATTACTTCCTGTGACACCCAACCTTTGCAGTTCACACCCCAGAGTCATCTCTGTTAAGGATCGTGGGACCGCAGGATCAAAGTCTCACATTCAGTAATTCAGGATGACCAATTAACATTCCTTTGAGTCTGAGGATTACTTATACCTATTAATACCAATGAGATGAATAGGTGACAAGGATGAATCTATCCATCCTGTTATCTCAAATCGGATCCCCAATCCTAATGAACGACATTTCATCGGATCTATGTAACTGTCCAGATATCTATATATATGAAGCTTGTGAGATCAGCTTTCTGTCGGACAGAAGACATTGTTACATACAAGTCTCAACAGTGATATATCAATCCTAAACATATCACTTGACTTGGGGTGGTTTTAAGTTTATTAGTTTATTATAAAGTTTTGTCTCACTTCATGCTTGTATGAACACTTTATAATCACTTTAACCAAACTTACGGATTTCCTTTTATTAGACTTTATTTAGTGCTTAAAAGGGGTTGCCTTTATATAGTTATAAAACATATATCTCATTAAAACAAATGATATAAAGAACAATTCATTTACATTAAGTTTGTATCCTGCAACAATTGTCTATAGGACACTAAACCCCAACCGATTTCGCTCCACACTCACCACACCAATGATAACTAGTTACCTGATATTGCTTACGTGTCCAGACCATTGGATCAATCTGACATTCTAATGAACCTATAAAACAGAACGTAGGTCAGACAATGCTGCAGTCTGGCAAACCCTCTCTGATGCCTAAGTCAGTTTATAGTTGGATAAGATTGAAGGTATGAACTAGTTGAGAGATAATAGTTAACGTACCGCACCTTGTGCTAATACCTGTTTATTTATTGTGTTTGTTTAGGTTTAAGGTTTGTCTCCTCTTCCGGAATCCTTATCGAATTAGGATTCCTTATCCCTCAAGGAAACTGAATCCTAAGAGGAATCTATTATCTCCTAGGATTCAAAAAGGTTCCTTTGTATCAGGAGGCTACATCTCTACTAGCCGTATTTGGGCTGCTATCATTGGATTTGGACCGTCATGGACGTGGGCAGCTATTCTCTTGGATTTGGACCACTATAGACGTGGATCGTTATTGTTCGATTTGGGCTGCTAGTTTCACACGTGATTTTGGTCTTAGAGGAGGATAGAGTTGATGTTATGCTTGTGATGCCATTTTGCATGATATCAATAACTTAGTTAATATTTAGCCATTTTTTTATTAACTTATATGTGGTATTTTTTGTTGACATTTTGATAAGTTGTTTGTAACTGTATTAGTACGATAGTAAAGCTTTTAGATATAATTTTTGAAAGTCCGACATGACAATTAAATAATCGGTCAAATAACGGTAAACAAGCTTATTTAAAATTTCTGTCAGTTACCGATAAAATTGATATTTTTTTGGAAGCGTTAGGGTTAACGTTTTACCAATTCATGCGCTTGAGATAAAATTGAACTTATTTAAAAATATTATTGTGTACATTTTACCATTTCATGTTACACGTGATTAATCCAAAAAATAAAAACAGATATAGAAATATGCAATAATAATAAAACTGGACTAACATAAATTAAGTGAAAAAATATGAAAGTGTATGAAATACTTATATACCGTTCAAAAGAATATGAGTAGAGAAGCCTAAGGCATGTATTAATAGTCTCCTTAAGATAAATTTTATCGCTATTGACTATTGTCTTCTAGGATACAAAGATTCCGTAAGCGAATGCTTATCGTGAGTGAATATGTTACCACCCGAGCAGAAAAATAGAACAATATGAATAGATAGAAAGCAAAATCATCTCAGAGTGAAAAAATTGGCATTTCATTTTTAGATTATTAAAATAGAACTGTTCACAAATGAAGACGGTTGTTCATAGGGAGGTTTGCTGGAATTTAAATTAATTAAAAAAATTAATGAAAATTAATTTTGCTAAATAAATAGTCTCGTGCAGGTGCACGCGTTGATAATCTAATGGAGCTTCAATTGCACTCTCCTACGCATGAGCGAGATTTTTCTTTAGTAATTACTTAAAAGCTTATAAATTTTTTTACTTATAAAATTAAGGAAAAAAGCACAATTAAGCCCCTAAACGTTGCCTGTTTTAATGATCAAGCCCTGATCAATTATTTTTCCACATTGAGCCTTTGATCATTGATTTTGTTATGCATTCGACCCTTATTTACCTTTTTCATCGAGTTTGGACCGCACGTGCCTTTAAGGGATTCAGCCTATTGACGTGGACATTTTCACAGCCATATGTAAGAGTGAGGATAACTGAATCGAAAAAAACTGGACTGAAAAAATCGGACCAAACCGGATCGAATTACATTTTGGTTTGGTTCGATCCTAATTTGTAAGATTGTTTTTATTTTCGGTTCAATTCTATTTGGTTTGGTCCAAAACCGAATAAAACCAAACCGAAATACAATATATACTATTTTTAATTTTAGGGTTTTTAATTAATTAGCTAATTATATATAGAAAAGAAAAAACAATTAAACATGTTTCTTCTCTGAACTAATTATAAATACAAAAGAAAAAACTAATTATATGATTATTGTCTTTGTATAGTTGTTTAGTTAGTGAAGGCACAAGTAGCAGTACGCCTATAATGCTTTGTTTGTTCCAAACATGAACTGAACCGGATCGGATCAAAATAATTTGGTTCAGTCCAGAACAAACTGATGGGAGTCTAGCGTACGGTTAGGTAGAGCTTTTCTACGACGACGAAATGTATATTATGATAAGTGCGTTACGACTATGGATGTGATCTTCCTAAATGCTCTATCTCTACTAGACGCCACTACTTAGGGGCAAGTGTACCCCGTCGTATCAAGTAATAATCCGGTTAAGACCGGGTATCGAATCCACGGGATTTATAACTACAAGTATTAAACGACTCGGTTTTATATGTTATCTAAGCGGTGAATACTTTGAGTTGATTCGGGGAACAACTACAAACTTCTCCTAACTACGGGTGAGACAAATTTATATAACAAAACTCTATGAAATGATATGGAAGGCGATAAGTTATAAATATGACAAACAATGACTCTCAATATATAAACGGTTAATGATTTACTCTTGCAATGATGACTACGTGTAGTGTGACCGACCCGTGAAGTACTTAGACTACGTGGTTCCTAGTCAAGCCGTGTCTAATGCTTGGGACCAGAAATTAGGGCCCGTAAGTTCCGTGGTTTGTCAATTCCTATGGTTTCCGGAGCGTCACTTCTGGTAAGGCAACACGTATATGAATCCCTAAAGATAGCCCGAATGGCATCGTAAATCGCATTCTCCTACACAATAATCAATTACGAGTATCAAAACAAGTAGCAAACATCAACACAAATATAGAGAAAGAGATTATGAATCATAAATTATAAATATGGAGAATGTAAATATGAAATACAACCAAGCCTAGTACATAGGAAGAGTACAAGCTAATTAGCAAGTGAAAAGGGAAGAATCCACCCTCGGAACTAGCTAACCGGACTCAAAGCTGTCTCTTAGGACTTGGAGGTGGAGCTTTCGAGCTTGGTGAACGGAGATGGAGCGGAACTTCGATGGAATGCCGGAATCAACGAACAAGCTCTCAAGGTGAAAGAGTTTTGCTATGTAAAATAAAATCTCAAACTATATAACAAGAACTTAAACTATAGTAACAATGCTATATCAAAAGCTTGTATTAAAAAAGTTAGGTTCTTCAATGAGTGCTAGTCACTCCTATTTATATACATCAAGCTAGGGTAGATTTGTAATTTCACAAGATACAAGTATGAAGGAGCATGATTTTCTGCAGATTTCCCATGACACGCCTCGCGTATGGTGGTATACGCCCCGCGTATTTGCCCATTCCGTCAGAAATCTCCTGCATGTGGACCAAATCCAGATCTTGTTGTCTCAACCACGCCTCGCGTATACTGGGGTGCGCCTCGCGTGGTTGAGTTTCTGAGATTTTATTGCTTGAATTGGATCTTTTACGCACCGCGTAGCTGAAGCACGCCTCGCGTAAATAAGTTTCTGAGTCTTTTAGGTAGAAGAACTTCCTTACACGCCTCGCGTGTAAGGTGGGACGCCCCGCGTAGGAGCAGTTGACTCTGGGAGACCATGCAGTCTGACTTTCAGGATTAGGCTTATCATTTCTGACATGTGTCACACGCCTCGCGTGGTAGTTGATACGCCCCGCGTATCAGTGACTCGATCCCACGTGGTGCCTGTGGGTTGATCAATTATTTCTGACCAAGTGTTCCACGCCTCGCGTGAAGGGTGATACGCCCCGCGTATGTCGGTGGATTTTCGCTCATTGCTTGTACCTAAAATACAATTCTCGAGAGCCGAGTTAACTTGACGTTTTATTTTCTAAATTAATCAAAAATAAGGAAAATTAACCGAAAGTACAGAATTTATTTTTATTTCGTTATTTTATTAAAACACTCTATTTTTGTAATTAAACTTATTTATTTCATCTAAAATCAAACCGTAAATCACGCTAAAAGATAGGGACGAAACGCCCCTATCACAAACCGAATTATAATTTGGATTGGTTTGGTCCTAAAATATACAAGTAATTCAGTTTGGTCCAATTTGGTTCGGTTTGGTTTTTGGATTGAACCAGACCATTCTCACTCCTAGCTATGTGGACAAATAAAAAATATTCCATTTGTTCCACAATATATGTCTTTTAAAGTTAATGCATACTAATTAAAAAATGCAATTAATTTTAAATAAAGACTTTGTTACCTTTGTATTAATTGGATCCACTAGTAACTTTATCTATTTACAAGACAAAAAAATCAACTTAAATATGAGTATATTTGGTAAAAGTAAATTAGTGTGCATAGATTAAAGTAAAATGTCATGTATTGTGGAACAAAAAAATTTCTCTAGAAAGACATGCATTATGAAACGGAGGGAGTAAGTTTCTTAAATAGGGGAGAGTAAAAAGTAATTTTTTTTACAAAAATCGATTTTCAGTAAGTTCTTCCAAACTGGAAATCGAGTTTAGAAGAACCTGCTGAAAATGGAATTTGGTGCTATGGGTGAAGATTAATTTGCTGATTCTGATGGTACAAATGGCGAAATAAGAGAGTAGAAGATTAAGCTTGTTAGAACTTAATGGAAAGTTATTTCTCTAATTTTTTTTTTTACTTTTCACTCTCTAACCTCCTAACTAAGAAATTTTTATTTGTCCATATCAGCAGGCAGAATTGCCCTAATGGCGCGTGCCATCCAAATTCAACGAAAAAACTAAATAAGAGCCGGATTCATAACAAAATCAATGATTAAAGGCTTAATGTGAAAAAATAATTGATCGGAAACTTGATCCTTAAAACATGTAAAGTTCAGAAGCTTAATTATGTTTTTTTTTTTTTTTTTTTTTCCTAAAACTAATAAAAAGTCTCGCTTTTTTCCGGATGTGAGGATGAGAAATGTTAGTTTAGTTTTTATTCCTTTTAACTTTTTCAAAATCATTTTAATTGGTTAATTTTGAATATTAATTTTACATTCGTAACTTACTGTTTTGAACTTATACTATATGGTAAAAAAATTCATTAACATTTCCTATCACTTTCCCAAAACCAAGAAAGGAAAGTTAAAACTTATCCCCATATATATTATTTATCCTAAAGGCGAATACATGATTAGTCGGTTGGGGGTACCGATTTACATGTGCGTTCGGGAAATTTTTTTTTTTGCTAATTCGAACTTGCTTAATGTTTTTTTTTGTATATATGCGTGTTATAATTTGAATGGTCAAGAACCAATTTTAAGGAGACCTAAGAGGTAAAAAAAATTGGAAATTTGGATTTATGGAGGCCTAACAGGCCAAAAATTAAAAATTTGGATTTAGAAAGGCCTAACAAGCCAAAAAAATATTAGAAATTTGGATTTATAGAGGCCTAACAAGCAAAAAAAAATTAGAAATTTAGATTTAGAAATGCCTAACAGGCCTAAAAAAATTAGAAATTTGGATTTATGTAGTACCTAATAGGTCTAAAATATTGAAATTTTGTATTTTGGACAAGCCAAACACGTAATGGGATATATCTAAATTTTTTTATTAGTTCAATACAAGTTTCTAAAAAAAATTATAACATTTTTATATTTTTTTTTTAGTTTTAAAATTTTAAAGTTTTAAAATTTAATTTAGGCTTAATAGGTATCCAGCCCCTTAAACTTGTAACTTTTTTTCACCTGGCTCCCTCAACTTAGGGGACAACCTCTCAACCCCCTTAACTCTCCAAAACATCACATACAACCCTTTAAACTTGTAAATTTTCACCTGGCCCCCTCAACTTAGGGGACAACCTCTCAACCCCTTCAACTCTCTAAAAACATCACATATAGCCCCTTAACGCCTACATGGCTCTAACATGGAATAAGTTGGGATTGCACTCATTAGAAAGCGCGTGAAGGTTGGCTTTAGAAACTTAAACGGTAAAAAAATCCCCTTTCTTCTTAAATCCCTAACGTTCTTCTCCTCAGAAATCCTTCATTCCTCTTTTTCGATTCCTTCGATTCACCTCCTTTGTATTCATCTCCTTCATCTCCTTTATTCCTCATCTACCTTCTTCTTTTTATTCTTCTCCTTCTTCTTCTTTTTAGGGCTTGTGTTGTTCTTGAAACCGATTTCATGGTGGGTACTCATGAATCATGTTTTTGTGGTGAATATGTTATACTTTTCGTGGAAACCTGCAAATCAAGGACGAAGACTCTACGGATGCCAAAATTATGGGATAATTTACTGGATTTACATGGAAAAATTTAAGAAAAAAATGATACGTGACATTGGTGTGGTCAACAGTCAAGCGCGTTTTCTACACGGGTCAATATTTTGACTGGATATAGGGGTGTAAGGGGCTGTATGTGATGTTTATGGAGAGTTAAGGGGGTTGAGAGGTTCCCTAAGTTGAGGGGGCCAGGTGAAAAAAAGTTACAAGTTTAAGGGGTTGTATGTGATGTTTTTGGAGAGTTAAGGGGGTTGAGAGGTTGTCCCCTAAGTTGAGGGGGCCAGGTGGAAAAAAGTTACAAGTTTAGGGGGCTGGGTGCCTATTAAGCCTTTAATTTAGAAATTAAGTTGTTTGAGTCTCAAAAATAAGAAATTAATTTTTTTAATGGAAAAGACATAATAAAAATGAGTTCAAAAGTGTTATGAAAATACATAAATAAACTAATAATGTCAACATAGTTTTATAATTATTGAAAAATAAAATTTAAATAAATAAACACTTTCTAAAATAAATTGAGGTTAGCGGGAATTGAACCTAGGACATTTTAAAAAAAAACAAGTGTTTTAACCATCTTATCTACCTTTAAACAATTAAATATTACCACAAAAAGTGTATATACACTAATATTTGGGGGAGTCGAAACTACTCGTAACCATGGTGGTTCCGGCGGCCGGAGGGGCCCGGACCCCCAGGCCCCCTGTATACGCCCCTACCTAAATCTAGTTAAGAGACATGATTATAGCACAAGTTTTAATTAGCAATACGTTAAAGAATAAGATATACTTTGTGCATTTGTTTTGTTGTAATTGATAAAAAGGAAGGTGAAGATAATATGATATGCAATGGGATAATAATGTTGCTTTTAAAAACAAAGTTTTATTTACAACTCTTTTATAAAAAAAAAATTGTCTAAAAACTTCTTTGAAGAAAAGGATTGAACGTGGAGCTTCCTTTGTATATTTTGATTGATACTTTTTTTTTTTTTTTTTTTGTTAAAGAGAAAAATAAAGCTAAATTAAAGCGGAAAAAGAAAAAGAAAAAAGAAAAGAGATTTAATTTGTGTTGACATGAAAAGGCACAATGGCCATGCAATGAGAATCAAGAATAAAGCTCCATCTCGAATGTCAAATATCAACATTTTTTTCTTTCTTTTTCTTTTTTTCTTTGAAAGTCATTTAAGGCCCTTCCTATTTTTTTTTTTTAATGAAAATATTTATATCTTCATTAGATGAAAATAATACGGATACAATACGAATACTATAAGGAATAAAACCTTACAAAATTCACAGGGAGCGAAAATGACTACAAAGAGCAAGAATAATTCATAAAATGTATAAAAAACACAAAACACAATGAAACATATACTTCTTGAAAATCCAAATCCGCAGAAAAGCAACTGCAATCCGATTTTCATCATTCAGACCCTTTCAAATATTCGGATCAGAGTCTTTTATTTTAATTACTCTTATCGAATCTAGGCAAGATTTACTTTACTGATTAAATATGTATTTCCTTCACATGATATCGAATATTTTCAAATAAAATGAAAATTGCATAACAAAAAAACCATAATTAATTCGTTGGACTTTTATGGTTTTAAAATCTAAGTCATGATTTTGATTTTTATTGAGCTACTGATTAACGTTTCCATTAACTGAACAACTATTTTGATTCCATTAACAAAACTATCTTAATCCTTTTGACATCATATAATTTGAGGTTTCATTATATTAGTTTTTTTTGGGCTAGTCCATTTGGTGCAAATTAAATTTGTTAAAAGAAAACCTTAAATCTTTTCAAAGGATTAAAGAAGTGTAAAAACATCTCATATTAAAAAAAAAAAAAAGTCTTCACACACTTGGGTATGTCCAAAGGGCACCCCACTTTTATTAGAGGGTGAGGATCTATTTGATGTTTGATCGCCACACACATGTGTTGCCACCATTCGATAGAGTCAGGTTGGTGTTTTTTGAGAAAATATTGTTTTATTTAATTAATTAAACTTTGGATTTTATTTAATTAATTAATTTTTGGAATTCTATAATTAAAATATTTTATATCTTCCTCAACAACTATTTTGATTTGGTCCACCTCAATTAGTCTTCATGTTCCACACTTCTCTGATTTCTCTCACACCTTTTGCTCCACCAAACCATAACACAACAACTCCTTTTTTTCTTCTATATATAGTTGTGTGATTTTCGTTTTACATACACTGAAAATAATTTCTGCTTCTGAAAAATAAAACTGAGTAATTACTTGAGTGTATTCTAACGGAATTCGTACTGTGCAATACGAAATCGTATTTCTCATTGAGTGTGTTGTTTTATCCTAGAGGCGACCAAATTATACATTGCTTACACTCACTGAAGGCAGTTCCGTGAACATCTTAAAAAGAGCGACCTCGTCCGCGACTCATCTCATTACTGTGTTCGATAAAATTGTGTTTCTTCTATTCTTGCTTTAACAATTTTAAGACGGTTCTCTACTCCTATGGCTATCGAACAAACCATTGGGCTGTCTAATATCAACAAGTCATTTCGGTTCGAGGGGGCTCACTTCCGAAGGTGGAAACAAAAGATGTTGTTCTACCTTATAGTATGAAAAAGGTTGCTTCTGTTCTAGTTTTATGTCCACAATTGTTTTAGGATATAAAACATTTGTAAATGAATTGTTTTTTATTATTTGTTTTATGAGATATAGCATATTTAACTATATGAAGGCATTGATTTTTTTTATCACAACTAAACAAGTTAAATAAAAGAAAATCTCAAGTTTATATAAGTAATTATAAATAAAGTGTTCATACAAGTATGACGTGACTATACCTTATGATTATAAATCAATAAGTTGATAAACTTAAATTGTCCTAAGTCAAGAATTATGTTTAGGAATTAACATAAAATTGTTGAGACTTACATGTAATAAGGTCTTCTGTTGTGAACAGAAAGCTGATCTCACAAGTTTTAGATATTCAAATCTATATCTATGTAGTTACATAGATCAGGTGAAGGAGTTCATTAGGATTGAAATAACAGCATATGGATTTATCTAATGTCACATGTTCATCTCAAATATATTAGTAGGTATAAGTAATGCTTAGACTCAAACAAACATTAATTAGTGATTCTGGATTATTGAGTGTGATGCTTTGACTTTGTTCAAACACGATCCATAATAGGAAGGATCTTGGTGTGTGTGCGAGCAGACATTGGGTATCACATAAAGCAATTACAGGATAGTTAATGTTAGATTGAGCATCATCACTCTTGATAAATGGGAGATATATCTATGGACTCTTGTGGGGGAATTAACTTTAAATCCTTGCAATGTAATAAGGTTAAGAGTTGAAGTGGATATTTCACTTAACCTATTTATTCGGAGTTAATTCTACCTGGACAAGTAAAACAAACTTCTAATTATATGTAACTTGACATATTCCATAGTTACAGATTCGTTTGAGGATATAATTACCGAATGATCGTATTATACTAGACCAAATAAGGAAAAGTAAACGTCGATATCAACCTGATTTCTTATCACTCTAGGGGAATCTTTATGGCTCTACCTATAACATTCTACGCACTCATTCCTTTATACGTTTAGTTGAAATTAATTCTAGTAAACGTATATGGCTAGTGTCGGTAAGAACCTAATGAGTCACTCGTAATTAAGAATAGAGGATGAAATGGTAATTTTAGAGTGAGTTAAGGGGCTAGCCTAAATTAGTAGTGTAGGAGAATTGTTTGGTTAATTGATTTATTGATAATTGTAATCTGATTATAGTTAATTAAAAGATTATAATTCTAGTAGGAAATATAAATTATAATTTGATTAGAATTGTGAATTATTAATTATTAATTATGTGAATATATATATATAATGTTTTTAATTAGTAAATATAATGTGACTATATCTCTAATTAAATAATTATGCTAATATAAATAAGTATTTGGTATCTGGCGATGAACTTCTGATCGGATTCCTTCCCAGTGGGGGGCGTCGTTGGGTTCGACGGGGGGAAGCTCTGATGCCAAAGTCAGTACGGGAATAATGAATAAATTGTATTGACAAGGGAATGGTTTAGAGTGAGAATGTGAATGTGTACCTCAATAGCTTGTGATGCAAGCTATTTATAGTCATGTGGTCGTAACTCCCAGTAACCAGAAAGTCTCCATTAATGCCCCATTAATGGAGGTTACGGATCTCCTTTAAGTGTGGCCGTTAGCTCATTAACGGTCCATTAATTGCCTTTATTGGGAATCAGCTCAACCGTTCGACGGGTCTCACATAGGTTTGACTACGGATAGCGTGTGGCGGAGTCTACATGATCCCTACTCCAATGTCTTGCTTGATACGCCATTGCTTTCCAGACCGCCCAAATACGCGGCCATTTTGGTAAATATCCTCCTTGATCCCGTGGATAATATCCCGATGTTATCAGTATTCTAATGGGATTAGAATTAAAATTATTAATTATATTTATATTAGATATAGATAAGAGTAATAATTATAATTATTTATTTAATTACTAAATCTAAGGGGATTAGAATTCTAATCAACTATTTTAACCTACGGTGGGAAATTGAAACAATATAAATGCCCCATACTCTTAAAAAATTCGGCCAACACACATCAAGTAAAGCTTGAAATTCTTTCTGAACCTTGCTCGAATAATTACCTGTCTAGTTCATTCGTTTCTTAGTTCGTCTAGATACCGTTAGAGACAATCTACACTTGATTGTTATTTTTAGTTGATTAAGAACATATATTCTTTCAAATTGTTAGTGTTCGTGAAAGACGATTGATAATCTATGTGGACTCTCCGCTTGCAATGGTAGATCGTGTTTCAATCAAAGGTACATATGTTTAAACTCTTTTAGTAGAAAATAACAATTAACGGGTCTTGAAAAAGGAAAATAGATTTAAAAAAATTATATTTCTGATGTGTCTATGTTTTGTCTATTTTCCTTTAGTGGTATCAAAACGAGTGTTAAATCCGTTATTTCATATATGAAAATATTAAATGTTAAATATGAGGTTAATAGGTTTTATGATTCGGTTAATTAACAAATGTGATTTGTAGATATTAAAACAATGTTTTGTATATGTGATATACATGTTTGTGGATTAATGGCGTTTGAATCGTTAAAAGAATTAATTAGATTAATTTTTTAAAATTTTGATTTTATTAACGATTTAAATGAAACGATTAGAATCGACTAATTATGGATATATATTTGAAAATAGTTATATATATATAAATATAAATTAGTTTATTTTTTTGGTAGGAAAGGGAAAGAAAAGACAAATAAAAAGCCAAAAACAACCTAACCCGGGATTAGCCTAGGAAAGCTAACCCCCACCACATCCTCCAAAAGAAGAGAAGATAGGAACTCATGTGGTACAGAGAAGGTAGAGACTCCCAACATCCTCACATGGCACTTAGTCGCAAGACGGTTCGCCACCCGATTCTGCTCCCTGTAAATATGACAGAAGCTTACGAAATCAAAGGAAGAGCAAACTCTTCTAATCCCTTTAATTAAATTTTTGCTACTTAAACAAACAACATTCTTATCAGAGATCATTCTGATAGCTTCGAGGTTATCAGATTCCACCAACAACTTCTTCAAGCCCAGATTCATAGCCAGCCTGAGGCCAGAAAAAATCCCCCAAAGTTCCATCGAGAAGGAAGAACCCATACCCAGATTCTGAGCGAACCCAGACACCCAAACACCCCCAACATCTCTTAGAACCCCTCCAGCAGCAATTTTGTTGTCCTTTAGACAAGAGCCATCTGTATTTAGCTTCACCTCCCATTCACTAGGCCTACTCCAACTCAAGAGATGAATATCCTTCCTCTGGATAGACCTAGCTAAAGTATCCTCTTTGAAGAAAACCAACAAATTAGGGATATCAATAGTTTCTCCTCCAAAAATCTCCTCATTCCTCCATTTCCAAATCTGGTGACAGACGACCGCAAAAATGATAGCACCATGCTCCAGATCGGCCAACAACTTCCCACTAACACCATCAACACCAGTCGAGCTCAGAATGAGACAAGAAAGCAGACAACAACTGGTTAGGGAGAACTTTCCTCCACACCTCTTTACTCCTAGTACAATCTCTAAGAGCATGACAAATGGTTTCCTCATGCCTTTTACATCCTAGTACAATCTCTAAGAGCATGACAAATGGTTTCCTCATGATTTATAAATATATAATAAATCAAAAAATTAAAGTTTTACCTTTATATATAAAAGTTAAGTTTAAAAGGTTTCAAATTTAAATAATAATAAAAAAAAGTTAACATGCTCAACTGTTGACCAACATATGAAGGCTCTGTTCTTTATTACTTAATTTCAGTAACAGTCAGTTCAGTTCAGTTTAATTTAGTTCAGCATTTAGTTTCAGCATTCAATTTCAGCATCCGGTTTTAACATTCAATAATTTATCATTATTTATTATAATTATAATTATTTATATATAATTTATTTTCATTATTATTTATCTATAATTTATCATGATTTATTATTATTATTATGGGTAATGATATATACAGCCCTTAGGGCTGTATATTAGCATTTAATAGGATAGTATATTTATGTGTATTTCTAATATTTGTATATATTATTGTATTGAACTTTTGAATAAATTAAATGCAATTGTATACTTCCAATATTTACATTAATAGGTTTTGTTGTATTTAAAATTTCAATGTAATAATAAATGTAAATAATACACTAATAAATATAAATATACTACCCTATTAAATGCTAATATACAGCCCTAAGGGCTGTATATATCATTACCCTATTATTATTTATCTATAATTTATCATTATCTATAAATTTGATAAAAGTCAAGAAATGGTAGTTTATTAAAGTATGCATCGTTTAATAAAAAAAATAAAATTAAAGTATGCATCCATATTTGAAAATTAGGAATTGCATCTTCTTTTCCCTTCAATTATTAATGGACAAAACTAGATTTATGTGATACGCTTTACAATTAATTGTAGAGTTAAGGTGCAAAAATACCCCTAACGTTTTGGATCAGGAGCAATTTTACCCCTAATATCTAAAATAGTGCAATTCATGACCGAGAAGACGGTTTGATGAATTATTTATCAAATTTATCAATGTTAGAGATAAAATTGCACCATTTTAGACGTTAGAGGTAAAATTACTCCTGACCCAAAATGTTAGGGGTATTTTTTGCATCTTTACCTTTAATTGTAATAAAAAAGTTAAGAGTTTGTATTCATATAAAAATTTGTATTTAATTGCATAGGCTTTAAATTGTATGTACATTCGTGTTTGTATGTAATTTGTATTTTTAATTTAAATTAGACTCATTTTTATTTAATTTTATAGGCTTTTACCGAGCCGAGATTTTATTTGACATTCAATTTAGTTTTATCTTTAATTGAACTTATTATTATTAATTATTATAAGCTTATTTTTGTTGGTACAAATTATAAGCTTATTAATGTCCAATATTATCATTAAAATTATTTTAAAGTCTAATATCATCATTATTGTTAAGTTCGGTTAAGTTCATTAGTTTAATTCAGTATTCAGTAGCATTCAGTTCATTTTAGTTTTTTTTCAGCGATAAAGAACAGAACTTAACTTATGTCTAGCTACTTTTCTATTTCCTCGTCTCAATCTTTTGTTCACTCCCTTTGTTAACTTATGCTTCATCTCTTTCTATTATCACATGTTTTTCTTTTTCTTTTGTCTTTTTCCTCTCACAATTGATTATCTCTGCCAATCGATTTTGGTTGTCGTTTGTTTCTTCTGTCTCGTTCAATTTTCTTTCGTCTTTAGTGCAATTCATGTTCATAGTTTCTCGTCTTGCTGCAAACATATCCTCAAATACTAACACCTATGTTACCCAGACACGGATACAGATACGGTATCCGACACGGACACGGGAAACATCTTTTCTATAAAACATAGGATACGGAAACGTGTAAATATTAAAAATATTTGGGCACATTTATAAATATTAAAAATATATTTTTATATTTGAATTTTTGTAATATAACTAAATAAATACATATAAAAGAAATTATAAAACTCTTATATCTAACCATAATTATTAGATACATGAAATATAAATGATGTCAAAAACACGTTCAGAGAAAAAAAGATAAAACGAAAAAAAGATAAAACGATGAAAGCTTTCCTCCTGATTACTAAAAATCTATTTATTCAATGTTTATTTATATCTTCGCCAATAAATAGGGATTCTAGCTCTGGTTTATCTAAAGTTTTCCTCACCGTCTTTTGGTTTACCTAAGATTTATTGTTGCACATAAAGATCCACGTACTCCTTTGGATATTGCTGCCCGTTTTCCCTTCAAATAAGGATAGACCATAATTGCTCTGTTTACCTCTGTTTTTTCTGAAATGAAATGCAGTCGTTTTTTTGGGAAACGGGTGTCCCAGACAAATACGGGTATTCAACTTTTGAATATTACGGATACGGCCCTCAATGCTAATTGAGAGAAATTTATTAAACACTATATCTTTTCTATCTATTTCCATAGTATATTCAACCCTAAGATTCACGGAGCGAAATAAAACACTTAAAGTAAATTGAAAAACTTTTTAGTGATCCCTGAAGTGGAAAACTTGGATAGATTGGTATTAAGAAAGTGATTTTTCAGTAAGTAACTAACACGAATCTAAGAGCTTGTCAGGGATTTTGGTTTTGTTCTTAAAAATTGGTGTGTAAGCAAAGTAGGTGTCAAATGAGAGTTGCTGCATGAAGTTTCAAAACTCTAAAATATATAATGGATGCACAGCTTTAGCTCATCCTTAACACGCTAAGATTTGAGGCATTGATAGAAAACTGACATTCCTCAAACAAAAGGATACAACCACTAAATGTGGCTGTTTCAATAAGGTAAGCATAGTGAGATGCTTGAAAATAGAAGTTGCTTAACACTTATGTGTGTACGAGAGCTTATACAAACAAGTTTGAGATGCTTGAAATCATGGGAAAAACGGACCAATAACGGTAACAACAATAATGCGGAATTAACCTTCGCTATTAATCCTTTCCCGACTTGAATGAATCTATGAGGAAACTAATTAGTAGAGCAACAACCAAACACAACGAAGCAAAAAAAGAAGCCACACAAACACAATGAACAAACACGATTTTTACGTGGAAAACCCCCTCAATTCAAGGAGTAAAAACCACGGGGACCGTAGTCCGCTTAAACCTTCCACTATATCAAATAATAATGGGCAATACACAAGTTCATCCCTAGATAACACTAGAGGCATACACAATCAACATACAATCTTGGAATTTCCCCTCAAGAAGTATGGAATCAATCACAACACAAAAGAAAAGAAGAACCTTAAAGAAGTCACAAATCTGTCTACAATCTGCCTCAGGTACGAACTGGACTTCCAAGCCTCCGAATGACGATCCCGCCGGTGAAACGAAGCGAACAGGTGTTAGGAAGCTCCTGTCCAAATTTCACGACGATCCAACGGTTCAATCTCCGGCTATGGGCAATTTCGTGTGGCTGGACGGAATGGAAGAAGAATAAGCTTTCTCTTTCTCATTTCTTTGTGGTGGCCGAAAATTAGGTCTCCAAAAGTCTCTTAAACTTACCCTTATATACTCCTAGGGTTAAAGCATGGGCCTAACCCTAATTGGGCTCCTCATGGGTCAGAAAAGCCCAACAAATCTCCCCCTTTCTGACTATGAGGAGGAATCCGCCATCCCGGCGATAGAGCAACACACCTTTAGCTTCTCCCTTGCTAAAGCCTTTGTCAACATATCGGAACCATTATCATCGGTATGAACTTTGTCAAGTTCAAACATCCCTTCTTCAAAAGCATCTCTAATCCAATGATACCTCACATCAATATGCTTTGTTTGAGCATGGTAAGTAGAGTTTCTAGCAAGATGAATCACGCTTTGACTATCACAAAGAATCACATACCTCTGCTGTTTAAAGTTAAGCTCTTGCACAAACCTTTTCAACCACAAAATCTCCTTACCTGCTTCCGTTGCTGCTATATACTCTGCCTCTGTTGTAGAAAGTGCAACACATTTCTGCAATCTTGATTTCCATGACACAGCTCCCCCTGCAAAAGTCATCAAATAACCAGAAGTAGACCTCAGGTTATCCTTATCTCTTGCCATATCAGAATCTGTGTACCCAACAAGCACTGGCTTCCCATTTCCAAATGTAATACCCAATTTGGAAGTACCCCGTAGATATCTGAATATCCACTTAACTGCTTCCCAATGCTTCCTACCCGGATTTGACATATAACGGCTAACAACACCTACTGCATGAGCTATATCAGGCCGTGTACACACCATAGCATACATCAAACTTCCTACTGCTGAGGCATATGGAACTCTATCCATCTCTTCATTCTCTTTCTCCGTAGAAGGGCAATCTTTTCCAGTGAGCTTAAAGTTGGTAGTAAGAGGAGAACTAACCACTTTAGCTTTATCCATGTTGAATCTGCAAAGCACCTTTTCAATGTACTTCTCCTGTGACATGTGCAATTTCTTGGCAGTTCTATCCCGGGTAATCTTAATGCCAAGAATCTGTTTTGCTGGCCCCAAATCTTTCATAGCAAAAGACTTGCTCAACTCTTTCTTCAACTGGGAAATTCTTCCAGCATTCTTGCCAACAATTAACATGTCATCAACATAAAGCAACAAAATAACAAAGTCATCAGGGCCAAACCTCTGAACAAAAACACAGTGATCTGAAGTAGTCTTCTGGTAGCCTTGCTCCCCCATAACTGACTCGAACTTCCTGTACCACTGCCTTGGTGCTTGCTTCAAACCATATAGACTTTTCTGAAGTCTACACACATACCCCTCTTTTCCTTTCACCTGAAAACCTTCATGCTGCTCCATGTAAATCTCCTTATCTAAGTCACCATGGAGAAAAGCAGTCTTGACATCCATCTACTCAACCTCCAAATCAAGACTATCTGCTAAACCGAGAACAACTTTGATAGATGCCATTTTCACAACTGGAGAAAATATCTCATCAAAGTCAATACCTTTCTTTTGACTGAATCCCTTGACCATCAATCTAGCTTTGTATCGTGGCTGTGAAGAGTTCTCTTCTTGCTTCTTTCTGAACACCCACCTGTTCTTCAAAGCTCTCTTGCCCTTAGGCAACTTCACCAACTCAAAAGTATTATTCTCATACAAGGACTTCATCTCATCTTGCATGGCATCAACCCACTCTTTCTTGTGCTCATCTTCCATAGCTTCTGGATAACTCTCGGGTTCTCCCCCATCAGTCAACAACACATACTCATCTGCAGGATACTTGTTGGAAGGATGACGATCTCTGATAGACCGCCTAAGTGGAACAAATGGTGGAACATCTGGTACTGGTAACTCCTCATGGACAATCTCATCCATTTCTTCCTGTTGTGGAGCATCAACATCATCAATACCCTGTTGGTCATCATTCTGAACACCATCTCCTACATCAACATGTCGAGGAGGAACTGGATCCAAGTCAATGAGGCCATCTGTCTGCTGAGGAGCTGTCTCAACCCTATCAAGAAGATCATCAATATGCTGAGGAACTGACTCTGCCTTCTCAACATCTTTCAAAGTCTGATCTTCCATAAAGATAACATCTCGGCTTCTCATAATTTTCTTCTGAATTGGATCATACAACTTGTAACCCAACTCATCTTGTCCATAGCCAATGAACACACACTGCCTAGTCTTCACATCAAGCTTAGATCTCTCATCTTTGGGAATATGCACAAAAGCCTTGCATCCAAAGACATGTAAATGATCATAAGAAACATCTTTGCCGCTCCATACCCTGTCAGGAACATCAAATTGCAAAGGAACACTAGGTGTAAGATTTAGTACATATACCACAGTACTCAAAGCTTCACCCCAAAATGATCTAGGCAACCCTGTATGAGACAAAATACATCTGACTCTCTCAACTAGAGTCCTGTTGGTCCGTTCTGCTATGCCATTCAACTGTGGAGTCTTTGGAGGAGTCTTTTGGTGCCGAATACCCTGCTCTCTACAATAAGCATCAAAGGGGCCTATATACTCACCTCCATTATCTGAACGGATACACTTGAGCTTCTTACCAGTCTGTCTCTCAACTAATGCTTGAAACTGCTTGAAAGCATCTAACACTTGATCTTTTGTCTACAAGGTGTACACCCAGATCTTCCTTGAATAATCATCGATGAATGTAACAAAATAGAGAGAACCACCAATTGTCCTAGTTGACATAGGACCACACACATCGGAATGAACCAGATCAAGGATCTTCTCCTTCCTGTGAGGAGGATGACTCTTAAATGAAACTCTGGTCTGTTTACCAGCCAAGCAGTCAGAACATTTCTTCAATTGTATATTCTCCAACCCAGATAGCTTTTTCTTCTTCGACAACATAGACATGCCCTTTTCACTCATATGGACAAGTCTTTTATGCCACAAGTCAACCACATCATAATTCTCCACCGCATTAACAATGCTCTTGGAGATCTTTGGATGTGCCATATACAACTTAGAGTGCTTACTTCCTCTTGCCACAACTAAAGAGCCTCGAGTGAGCTTCCATTGACCATTACCAAAGCTGTTGTGGTAACCATCATCATCAAGCAAGCCTGTAGAAATCAAATTCATTCTCATATCTGGAACATGTTTCACATTATGTAAAACCACCTCCATTCCAGTGTCAAACTTCAAACAGACTTCTCCAATACCAACAACCTTTGATTTTCCATTATTACCCATATGAACATCACCATGATCACCTGGTATGTAGGATGAGTAAAAATCTCTACGTGATGTAACATGACATGCAGCACCACTATCAACAACCCAACTCGAATCATTGTAGGCAACATTAATAACATCACAATCACCACAAATCAGGAAATTATCAGTAGTAGTATTTACCTCGGCTTTCTCATTACCACTGTCATCTTTCTTCTGATTGTTTTCAGCACCCTTCTTGTTGTCTTTCTTCAGCTGTCTGCAGTATCTTTTGGTATGCCATTTCTTGCCACAATGGTAGCATTCAACATTGGAAAACTTACCCCTGGAACTACTGCGATGTTTCCCTCTGTTACTCGGACCTCTACTCTAACTTCTCCCCTGCCTCTCTGTGACTAAGACATCTGACTGTGAAGAGGAACCTTGTGACTTTCTTCTAATCTCTTCATTCAACATGTTTCCCTTAGCCAATTCCATAGAAATAATCCCATCTGGTGCAGAGTTAGACAATGACGTTCTAAACGTCTCCCAAGAGTCTGGTAATGTACCAAGGAGCCATAAAGCTTGTACCTCCTCTTCAAACTTGATCCCCATTCCAGAAAGCTGATTTATGATTCCCTGAAAGGCATTCAAGTGATCTGACAAAGGAGCCCCATCTCGGTACTTCAAATTCATCATTTGCTTTATCAAGAACAACTTGTTATTCCCTGTCTTTCGAGCATACAACTGCTCAAGCTTGTTCCACAACTCCTGTGCATTTGCTTCTCCACTAATATGATTCAAAACATTATCATCCACCCACTGTCTGATATAACCACAAACCTGACGATGCAAAATAGTCCACTCAGACTCTGACTTACCCTCAGGCCTATCTTTACTAAACACTGGCAGATAATAATCCTTCACATAAAGAAGGTCCTCCATTTTCCCTTTCCAAACATGGTAATTTGAACCATTTAAATTCACCATTCTACTTGTATTAGCCTCCATCATTCAAACAAATCCAACAACAACAATAGCCAAGCTCTGATACCAATCTGATGGGAAAAACGGACCAATAACGGTAACAACAATAATGTGGAATTAACCTTCGCTATTAATCCTTTCCCGACTTGAATGAATCTATGAGGAAACTAATTAGTAGAGCAACAACCAAACACAACGAAGCAAAAAAGGCAGTCACACAAACACAATGAACAAGCACGATTTTTACGTGGAAAACCCCCTCAATTCAAGGAGTAAAAACCACGGGGACCGTAGTCCGCTTAAACCTTCCACTATATCAAATAATAATGGGCAATACACAAGCTCATCCCTAGATAACACTAGAGGCATACACAATCAACATACAATCTTGGAATTTCCCCTCAAGAAGTATGGAATCAATCACAACACAAAAGAAAAGAAGAACCTTAAAGAAGTCACAAATCTGTCTACAATCTGCCTCAGGTACGAACTGGACTTCCAAGCCTCCGAATGACGATCGCTCCGGTGAAAAGAAGCGAACAGGTGTTAGGAAGCTCCTGTCCAAATTTCACGACGATCTAACGGTTCAATCTCCGGCTATGGGCAATTTCGTGTGGCTGGGCGGAATGGAAGAAGAATAGGCTTTCTCTTTCTCCTTTCTTTGTGGTGGCCGAAAATTAGATCTCCAAAAGTCTCTTAAACTTACCCTTATATACTCCTAGGGTTAAAGTATGGGCCTAACCCTAATTGGGCTCCTCATGGATCAGAAAAGCCCAACATGAAACACTTATAATGCAATAACAGATTAAGCTCACAGGATATTAATAACAATATAAGTTCACTAGTATTCCATTTAGGACCTGCTTTACATGGATATCTGAACAAACCATAAAAGTAAAACTGGACCCTAAAGTGTGAAAATATTTTAGACATGGGCCTCAACTAATAGATTTTGATTCTGATTCTGATTCAAAACAACGGTTACAAGCGTTTTGGTAATAATAACCAGTCCATGCCAATAATAACTAAGTGGTAGATTTCTGAGATTTTTGCAAAAACAGTTTTATGGATATGCCAATTAGCTAGTTGTAAGCTTAAAAATATGATATTCTCAAGGAGCAGTTTAGCTAGCTAGTTTAAGCTTGGAAAGTTCAGTTTAGTACCCAAAGTAAGAGAACACCACAATCAAGGGTCTGATACAAGTTAATAAAGACAAAAGATGCTAAAAAGTGTGTGTTAGTAGCAATAATAAGTTTTAGTCAATGTGAAAGGAAATATGACAATTTTATGAATAAAATGCTAGCTAGTCCCCAGAAGAAGCAAACATTAAAGAAAAGGACTAAAACTATGTTTAGCATGATTTTTTTCAATTTAAGCACAATGATAGATGAGGAACTGTACTCATGTTATGTTACGCTGGTCTAATCCACTGACACCATTTTGAAAAGATTCATTGAAAAACATCATTTAGGTCCTTGAACTTTTGTAAGACATGAAAATGTGGATCTAGATGCCTAATGAGAGCTTATAAACTAAACAAAAAGACTTAGATAATCAATTGTATACTTCTGTATAAAATGATATCTAGTAGCGAAATAGAATTTACTAAAAGGTCTTTAAAGCCTATGATTATGAAGAATGAGACCTTTATAATTTATGTTATAAACATTTTGAGTAAGGAGCAAGAAGAACAAGTAGAGTATTATGAGATGAGTAAATCATAAATGAAAACATCAAGCAATTAACAATGTTTAAGATAAAGGATTTGATATACTCCTTGAGCAATTTGAAGTAGCTGAGAATGTTGGTGAAGTCAATTATTATGTATTGCTGACTAAATTGTGAGTGGAAAATACACTCTTGAGATTGTGATTAATGTACAATTCTTCCTTTCTGTATAACTTATGATAAAACTAGTCATTATTTTCAACTTTTTCAGACTTTCATATCAGCTTCATTTTCTATTCTGCAGATTTCTCATGTTATAGACAAATTAAATTAATTCATGCCAACACTATCAAATAGGTTATCTCCAAACAAACAAGATTACAAGAAACAAATACACAAAGTGAAATCGAAACAACCATATCCTCCAATCTTCCCTCCATCTCTGTTATGAGAATCTAAACCTTTTGCTAACAAATGCAATACACAAGCTAAGCAGATAGAAAATTAAACTTAAAACAAAGCAAGAAAAATTCTATGAATTTAAGAAGAGATAACAGAAGATCAAATTAAGGGACAAGAGTTCTTTTTTTTTACCTTTTCAGAATAAATTAAGAAATAGCTTTTGACTTCAAAGATCCAATTAGGAACTCCATGAGCTTATGGGTCATGGAGATTTAGTAGCCACCGCAGGTGCTGGAGCAATTCCCTAATTATCGCAGACCATCTGTTCAGAAGCGATGGTCTTTACCTGGTCAAGAAGAATCATTAGGATTACCCAGTCAATAACCATACCCATCAAGGTAAAATTCAGGCGTTGCCAAACATGGAATAAGCAGACAAAGAGATAAGAGAAAGATCGTTTAATCAGAAAATGCTAGTGGGAAGAAGAAAGATCGTTTAACCAGAGTTATTTAGATGGTTAATTAAAGTTAAGAGAGGTTAATTAAGGTGTTAAATGATGATTAGGATTAAGATTCCATTTGTAAAAAAAAAAAAAAATGGGTATAGAGAAGGTGACATGTAAGAGTAGGCAACAGATTTTTTTCCAATAATTAGCAACAATATAACATTTTATATTTTTTTTAGTCAATTAACATTATTATATTAACATTTTCTCTATATTTTTGTTATATTGGTTCCGACTGAGAAGCAACTGTCATATTCTTTTAAATATTATATACGTATATGAAGGATGAGGTCACGGGTTCGAGTCTTAGCAGCGGCCTCTTGCCAATTGGCAAGGGAAGGCTTGCCCCCAATACACCCTTGTGGTGGGACCCCTCCCCGGACCCTCGCTCAGCGGGGACGCGTAATGCGACCGGGCCGCCCTTTATACGTATATGAAGGATGAGGCAAGAAAATGAAAAAAAAAAAAGAGAAAGTTATATCCGTTATGGAAACAATGATTTTTGACTTGTGCCATTTTAATTCAATGAAAATGAATTTAGAAATCTTAAAAAAAAAAAAATTGAATTAAGAAGTTGGGGTCCACATGAATAGCTTTTTTTCTCATGGATTTTGAAGCAGCATGTGCCGGACACATTGTTGAGCAGCTGAGGTCCGTGAGACTAAGTTTTTCATTTTTAATCTAAAGCTAGAAATTGTGTCTAGTGGAGATGGTAATTTTGTGTTTAGTGTAAAAATTGCAAATTAGTCAGTAGATATTATATATATTAATGGTGTGATAAGAAGAAGAAAAAGAAACAATAAAATAAACTGGAGAGGAAGTAATAAGAGCATATTTAATTACAAAAAAAAAAAAAGAGCAGTAAGTTACATATATAGTATAGGTAGAAACACTAAAAAACATAAAAACAGAAAGAATTATCTGGTGAGAAGAGGAAACCATCTTTCTTGGAAGGAAGAGTGGTAGGAAATCATGAAGAAAAGAAAAACAAGAAGAAAAGCAACACCCCAAGGAGTGCCTCCAGCTCTATGAAGATAGTCTTTCTCCGGCAAAGGGATCAAATATTTATCATCATTTGAAAGCCAGTGAACAACTAGCAGAAGCAACAACGGCGATATAATCAGCACCAACTTCACCTGCTCCAACATGCTCTCCACCACTGGCTCATAGTTTATATACCATGATAAACCCATTAACGTTAACAGTATCACCGCCAAGAAACACAGGTGATGATTTGCCACTTCAGTTTCAGATGAATATTCATTATTTGCCATTTCCATAACACAACCTCATCTCATTCCTTTATCGATATATATAACTTCAAAAGTAAAGATTCTTAGTTGCTTTTTATTATTTTTAAAAGACGAGGTCGGTGACACTTGCACCAATTATGAACTGCCACCTACCACCGACCATAATACCCAACCCAACCCAACCCAATATATATTACAATCACCCATTTTCCTTTTTATTATATATGCATTCTATCAACAAATATTAAAATGATCTTGCATTGCATTAGCTTAAAGTAAAAAGATATGCATCCTTCTCGAGATTAAAAAGGCCAAATCATCGTTACATGGCAAAATAATTAAAGTTTACATCTGTATATTTTATTAATATTATTTTCAAAAGCATATAAAAGATAAGGTGTGGTTTAATTGCCAATGCCATACTTTAGTCTTTATAACATTGTTGACTGAATTAAGCAACTAGGAAAAGTAGTGCGTCTTGGATACTGCTGCTTTCCACCTACGCACACACATGTGCCAACTCACTCTTATTTCTTAATCAACAATAAACTAAACTTAGCTACATCCACCACTCCCATGACTCATTTTCCATATTATAACTTTCTCTCATTTTGATTTTTTTCTTTCTAATATAATGGTTTCAAATCCACAAATTTTAGTGATTCGGTTTTGATATACGCAGCCCTTAGGGCTACATATAAGCATTAAATGCAATATAATATTTTTTTTATATTTCAATATTTATATTTATTATGCATTGAACTTCTAAATACACCAAAACTTATTTAATTTTTTTTTATTAAAAACCGGTTAACGAGAAAGCGCAAAAAAACAGACATCACAGCTAACCCGAACCAATATTATTAAAAGAGCAAAGAAAAGTTACAAAGAATTACAAACAAAAGCTCAAAACAAAACCATGTCAACAAAAGCGATAAAAACCACACCTCTCAAGATCATGCAAAAAAATCGAGCAACAAAAATCTGGAATTAAATCCCACCAATGTAAACTATCAACCCCTACGACCAAAAGAAGCAAGAGAATCAGCAACCGCGTTTCCTTCACGATAAATGTGAGAAATGACACATTGCATTGAATCAAGTTTTGATAGATAATCAATCCAACTCTGTCGAACCACCCAAGGAACAATAGACGACTTACTACGCAACAACTGAACCAGATAGGTCGAGTCAATCTCTAACCATAGATGACGCCAACCCTTGTCAAAAGCCGAATGAATGGCATGAATGGCAGCCTTCAACTCGGCTAAAAATGCAAAAGAAATATCAAATGGAAAAGCAAAAGCGCCAAGAAACGTACCGTTTGAGGATCGGTAAATACCATTACAACCTGCAGCACCTGGACTATCCAAAACAAAAGCGTCGGTATTAACCTTAATCCAACCGACCGGAGGACGCTGCCAAAACCACCTTAAATCCCACCAAGTAAAACCACGACCTTGATTTGCCACTTCATGAATAGCGTTCCAAATACGCCAAAGAGCCAAAGAAATAACTGGTTTCTCATCTTTAAAAATTTAATTGTTCCTTGCTAACCAAAGAGCCCACACAGTGCTAACAATAGCCGCAGACCAAAGTTCAGTAATTTGTGAACTAAACCTCTGTTTAGCGGCTTCCAAAATCAGTGTTTGGAAATCACCATCCAAAGCCAAATGCCTACCAAACAAAGCAGAAAATCCTCGCCAAACCACCTGTGAAAAAACACATGTTAGCAAAATATGATCAGCCATCTCCTCCTAAGAAAAACACAACAAACATCTAGAAACAATCATATATTCTTATTTAATGCAATCATATATTCTTTTATATTTTCAATATCTACATTTATTATACATTGAACTTCTATCATTTTTGGAAAGTGCAGATTTACCCGTAACTATGAATTTAAACATATTGTTTTGCTGTTATTTAACTCATTGTTTAATTGTCGCATAAGACTTTGCAAACATCAATTATGTCTAAAATATTTATTCTGTTATTAACACAGTTACAAATAATCTGTCGAAATGATAATATTTAAGTCTATCAGATAAAAGTCAGTCACAAAAAACTGCATACAACCCGTCAAAATACAAATAATTGCTTTATTTTATCGACAAACTTCTTTGGAATATCGGATGTGATAGTCAAATAACTGTCAAATCAGTCAGTTCAAATTTTCTGTTGTGTAAGAATAAAATTAAAATTACTTGATATTGTTAGGGCTAAAATTGCACAAATTCATAGTTACAGGTAAGTCTGTACTTTTTCAAAAATGTTAGAAGTTCAATGTATAATACATGTAGATATAAAAAATATATAATTGCTTTAAATGAGTTTTGGTATATTTAGAAGTTCAATACATAATAAATATACATATTGAAAATACAAAAGAATATTCTATTGTATTTAATGCTTATATGCAGCCCGCATATATCAAAACCGTTTTAGTTTATATCTTTCACCTTAAGTAATTATTTTGTCACTACTTCCAACATTGTTGTTTTTACATGATGAGTGATTGGTTGAATGAATTTATTGGTCAGTGACCATTAAATCTAACCTTCTTAGATTCTAGTAAATTGAAACTTACTAGAATCTAATAACTAACTAAATTCATTTATTTAGACAGTGACTATGTGAAAATCACGATCAGTAACAACCATCGTGGTATGAGATTTGAAAAAGTTTGTTTAAATTGATAATTTCTTCTAATTTTTCAGTTTAATTATATTTCGACATACATATTCATAAAACAAAGGATACTCACAAGATTTGTGTAGAAGGAAAACAAGAGAAACAAAAAGGTAGAAATAATGAACAAAAAGTAAACAGGAACAACGAACAAAAAAATGAGGCAATCGAAGAAAAAGCCGGAAAAAGAAAGAAGAAAAAAAGAAAAAACCATAATACTATTTTAGTTGAAAAGTAAGGCTACATAAAAATTTATATTATAAAAAGGGTAAAGTCCAAAAAAAACCCACATGCTTTCACATATTATCAAATTGGTACCTAAAAAACAAAATTGTCTAAATGGTGACTGAGCTTTTTGGTTTTGCTAAGGAAATGACTAATGTTTTTTGTTTTACTAAAAATAAGGATTTTAAAATTAAAATGAGGGTTGATGATGTCAAAATTGAAAAAATTCAAAAACTTGATAATATTCTAAGGAATTTTAGTTCTTAAACTTTTTAATTTTGAGGTCGTTTAGGTGTTGTTTGGTGAGGAGAGGGAAAATGAATGTTTTAGAGATAGAAAGCTCTACAAATTATGATTTGAAAAAAAAGGTTTCATAGTAATGTGGTACTAAACAACTTTAATGGAAAGAAAAAGGAAAATAAAATTTAAGGAAAATACAATTTAAGGAAAAAAAATTTAATTGAAAGTTTAAAAAAGAAAACAAGATAAAATCTAACAAAAGGAGGCCGGGCTTCACTTGTCCATTTTGAATTTATAATATATCGTTAAAAAACTGCATTTCATAGAATACGTTTACATATTTCAAGTTATTCTAAATTCTATTTATCCGTTATATATTTAAGTCTCAAGTTAACAAAAAAAATAACAAACCAAAAGTTGTTTATAATTTGTTTTGGATATATATAATTTATAAAAATAATTTTAAATTAATTATATATATTTAATATATATAAATATTATTTATTTATTTATTTATTTATTACGTCATCCGGTTTGACCAATCCGAGCCATTCGGTCCGACCAAGTGACCCGTGACCTAATCACCAATCTGATTTGATGTCCGGTCCGGTTCTGATAATATTGTTAATAACCATACCAATAATAATTAACACATATTTTTTTAACAAAACACAAATTTTAATACTAAACTAAACAGAATAAATATAACACTAACAAAAAAAAATTATATTATATATTTATTTATTTACAGATAAATATATATTATTATTTATGACGTCATCTGGTTCAACCATTCCGAGTCAACCGGTTGAATTCATTGACCCTTGAACCCTTTAACACACCGATTCAATAACCGGTCCAATTTTTAAAACATTGTTTTTTTTTTAACTTTTACCCTTATAAAAGTATGTGAATGATGAGTTACCTTATAAAAAAAGTATGTGAATGATTTTCATAATAAAAGAAAATAAATAAACATAAAAAATAATATAAACTAATTTATAAGTTGAAAAGTTAGTGAACGAACCGAGAATCTTTGAACTTATCTTGGAATGCCCCTAATCCATTCGAGAGTTAATAGGGAAATTTAAAAGCACATTGTAGATAAAGTGATGCTCAGGTTGTCGGGGTGGAAGTCGAAGAACCTTTCCTTTGCAGCAAGAATCACTTTGATCAAATCGGTAACTAACGCAATTCCGGCCTATTCTATGAAATCATCATTACTTCCTAGCAGCCTCTGCTCCCGGCTTGATTCTGAAAACAAGAAATTTCTATGGGGGTCATCTTCGAGTAGTAAGAAAATCCACATTATTTCCTGGCAAACGGCATGCCTTCATAAGAAGCGAGGGGGGCTCGGAATGAGAAATTCCAGGGAGTTTAATGTGGCTTTGCTAGGAAAGCTCTCATGGAAGATGCTAATAAGAACTGATCTTCTTTGGGTTAAAATTCTGTAGAAAAAATAATGTGCTTCTCAGAATGATATGTCTATGTTCATGAGCAGGGCTTCTCAATCAATTACCTTGAAGGGTATTGTTGCTGGAGCTGCTCTTCTCAGGGATGGTTCTAGGAGGGTTATCTTTGATGGTAAGACCACTAGGTTCTAGACGGATATCTAGTGCGGTTCTGAACCATTAATTAATTCTGTCGTCAACCCAATCCCTGCGAATTGGATGAATCTGAAAGTTGCTGACTTTTGGCAAGGGTCTTCTTAGGATTGGCATAGCCTCCAACCTTATTTGCCTAACACAAGTCAGCTAGAGCTCACTTCACTAGTCATTCTTCCTGAGCAAACAGAAAAAGATGACTGGTATTGGCAGTTTTCGACGTCTGGATCGTATACGATGGCGTCGGGACTGCGATGCTTACAACGGTGCAGATCTGAGCCGGAGGAAAGCAAAGACTGGAAACTCATTTGGAATCTCGCTTCCCCGGAAAGAGTGCGTGCGTTTTTCTGGTTAGTGTCTCATCGACGAATTCTCTGTAACGAGCTCTTTGGAAACGGCACTTGGCTGCTTCTCCGGCGTGTCTGGTTTGCGGGGAGGTAGAGACCCAGATCCATGATTTACGTGACTGTAGGGAAGCAAAGGCTATCTGGTACGAGCTGGTCCCAAGTTGAAGCATTTACTTGTTCTTCCGAATTAGTGAGGCGAATTGGCTGCAAACCAACCTGAACCAGGAGACGGTTATTAGGGGAGCGCCGTGGTCGAGTATCTTTGCTTAAGGAGTTTGGTGGATCTGGAAATAGAGGAATGAGAGAATATTTTCGAACAAGAGACCCCCGAATAACAAGGCTTTGTTCATTACCGACCGAGCTGTGGAGCTCCAATAGGCGCAAGCTTTGCTTACTGTTAAAGGCGGGTCAAATAAGAGCCTAATCTGGATAAGTTGGCTTCCCCCCTGAATCTGGATGGGTGAAGATTAATTCTGATGGCGCTAGCAAAGGGAATCCCGGGTATGCCTCAGCAGGAGGCCTGATCCGTGATCATCAGGGTGATTGGAAAGGTGGTTTTTTGGTTAATCTTGGTGTCTGTACGGCCACACTTACTGAACTTTGGGGCATTTACTTAGACATGAAGCTGGCTTGGAATAAGGGGTATAGGTAAATTATTATGAAAATAGACTCAAAAGCCCTCCTTGATGTCATGCTAAGGTTGAGCAGAGTGCACCATCCATACGCCTAGTTAATTAAGAAGTGTTAGGAGCTTCGTTTGAGGTGTTGGGAGGTTAGGTTGGTTCATGTGTTTAGAGAAGGTAATAAGGCCGATGACTGGATGATGAACTTCGCAGGATCTTGTTCTTTGGGTCGTCACGAGTGTGATGTGCCTCCTGTAGGCCTCCAGGATATTCTGAGTGCGGATCGGCTTGGACGTTCCACACGCCGGAGTATCAACTTTTAGTTTTCTTTCTGTTTGCTCTGGGCTCGGCCCTCCTTTGTTACCAAAAAAATCTATTTTTTTAAACTAAACTTTATTAATGATCAGAATTGCAACAAAAGTTCAACATAGAATGAAAAATAAAACTCGGTACAATATCATAGAAAGTAAGACTAGCAATTTGAGAAGTCGACCTAGCCAAAATATGTGCTGCACTATTTGTCTGTCTTCTAATGAAACGGATTGAGTAACCGTTGTTAACTTCCACTGACCTCTTGCATTCAGAAATAATATCACCAAATTCAGAAAAAATCCAAATTAGATGATCTAAAAGCATCACAAGTCAATTGGAAATCAACCTAAAAAACAACCTGATCAAAACCCAACCACTCAACCCATTTAATTGCTTTTAGCAACCAAAAGGCCTCCCATTCTCTAATATCCATTTGAAAATTTACAGAATTGGTTATGGCATGACAGAACATACCAGCGGAGTTGCACACAATTGCCCCCATTCCAGTTCGATTTGTCGAGGAAAATGATTACGTATTAGAACATCACGAAACTGAACCGGGTAGTGGTCTGTTCCAGTAGTAGTCATAGCGAGAAATCAAATGGCGCTGCCTCGGAACAACCTTCATCGCCTGGGCCTGCTGCCAGTCCGTTAGACACTTCATTCCGCCAAAGACAACCTCCGAAGCAAATGTAACAACTTGCTGCCAAAAAAATACATTGCGAGCCCTCCACCAACTCCATAGAATTGACATGAATTTCTCCGCCCTTACCTTACCACCAAACCTGCAAACTGAGAAGAAAAGAGCAGCAAAATTTTCTGCATTAATAGAGATACCAGAAATGAATTCCAACAATCATGCAACCGTCCACACCTCCCTTAACTTCGGACATAACACAAATAAATGCCAAATATCTTCCACATCCTCCGAACACATAACACAGGACCTGCTAACATCCACCCCCTGGTCACGAAGCTGTGTCCTAGTAGGTAGGCAATTTCGCACCAGACGCCAACAAAAGTAACGAATTTTAAAAGGAACAACTGCTTTCCAAATACAATTCCAATCGCCCTCAACATATAAATTCAAACTATCCTCCAAACCATCTTTGGCTAGACGATAGGCACTCTTAACAGAATAACAACCATCCCTAGTCCCATTGCATACAATAAAATCAGCACGTCTTGCCACACTAACTGAAGTCCTGCTAATTGCCTGAATATCCGCAGGCGAAGACAATTCATGTAACAATTCCACATCTCAATCAGTTGAATTTTGTATAAAAAGATCCGCAACTCTCAACTCCTCTAAACCCTCTACCACAGACGATGTAATTTTCCTCAATCCCTCACCCCGCAACCAAAAGTCATGCCATACACGGATGTTTTGGCCATTACCAATTTTCCACCGAACTCCTTTCTCAAGCAACAATTGGGAACTCCAAATACTCCGCCAAATGTAACTAGGCTAGTGAACCAAACGAGCCCTCATAAAATCCCCCTCAGGATAATATTTAGCTTTGTAAATCCTACTGACAAGAGAATCCGGAGATGATAGTAGACGCCAACCTTGTTTACCTAATATGGCTAAGTTAATAGCCGTGAAATCACGAAAGTACAAGCCACCAACATCCCTATGAACACATAATTTTTCCCAAGCTAACCAATTAATTCCTCTAGCACCGTCTTTCCTATTCCCCCATAAAAAAGAATTCAACATTCTTTGTAGTTCCTTAGCCATAGATATTGGAAGTAAAAAGACACTCATAAAATACACCAGTATAGCTTGTCCAACTGCCCGATAAGAACCACCCTCCCAGCTTTAGATAATGGCTTACCACGCCAAGTCGGTAATTTCTTCCAAAGTCTATCCTTAAAATGAGCAAAGGTAGCTTTCTTTTTCCTCCCAACAAGTGATGGTAAACCAAGATAACGACCAGTATTAATCGGGGTAAACACACCAACGATATGAGAAATAGCCTCAGACAGAATAGGAGCCACATTACTACTACAAAGAATCCCACACTTTCCAAAATTAATAGCCTGACCAGATGCATTTTCATAAACTAGCAAAAGCCGATGTACTTCACGACTCTCCTCAATAGAAGCTTTTTTTTTAAGAAGACATCTTATAAATTAGCAGGTAATAGCATCAATACAAAGGAATGACCATACAATATCCGGACTATCCCCGTGTAATATCATAGGTGACTGAAAATCTCGTGCCCATTTGGCCAATTGATGAGCTATCCTATTCCCTTCCCTTCTAGTAAATGTAAATAGACACACAGAGAAAGAGTTGGCAAGCTGTAAGGTATCCAAGTATAGATAATGTAGGGAGGAAGCCGGGATAACACCGTTTGTTAGTGCGTCAACTACAATCTTGGAATCTGATTCGATGTGGACGGCTTCAAAATTGCGGTTTTTGGCCAATAGTAGACTCTCATGTACTGCAATTAACTCTTCTTCTTCGACCGAGAGGCAAGGTGCGATCGGAATTCCAGCTGAGAGCACGACGTGTGCCCTTGAGTCCCGAACAACCACCCCGATACTTGAGGAGAGGCCATTGCCCTCCCATGCGGCGTCACAATTGAGTTTTATGACGCCATCGGGAGGGGGACGCCAAACCTTGTAAGTATCAAGAGGTGAGCTTTTCAGGATTGGTAAAGCTGACAATTCATTTCGCTGCCTCCAGTTCCAGTGAAAATTGCTTGCCTTTTTAACAATAGCGGCTGTCTCCAGACTCTGTCCTTCATGAACCAGGGTGTTACGGTTGAACCAAATCCACCATGCAATGATTAAACCCAGCTCACTTTCTTCATCAGTAGACTGGGCAAGACACTCCAGCAGCCACTCACGGGTGTTTGCAGCTCGAACTCTGTCCCACCGAGAACTTAAACCCACGGCTTTCCATATCTTCCTCGTTAATGGGCACAGTACAAACACATGGAGCAAGTTTTCATCCTCCGCCGAGCAAGCCAAACATCCCCCATTACAGTTGATGCCCCGTTGTCGAAGCACTACGTGGCACGGCAGGATACCATTCACGAGTTTCCAGGCGAAATGCTTGACTTTCGGAGGGACATTATACTTCCAGAATTTCCTCCAGGCTGCTTGCTGGTTCACTGACGAAGTTGCACGATCGATAGTTGCACGACGGCGCTACTCCAGTAGGAAGTAACATGACTTGACAGTAAAGCGCCCATGAGTCATGGCCTTCCAATAGAATCCGTCGGCATGGTGCGATTGGCTGATTCGAATCTTCATAATTTCTGCAATATCCGAGGACACAAAACAGTTATTTAATATTGCAGTATCCCAATTATTACCTGTTTCATCAAGGAGTTCCTGCACCAGGTTCGGCTTTGGATTTCCAATCGACATCAGCGGACGGTGCATATTCAGAGAGGGGATCCAGTTGTCTTCCCAGATTCTGATTCGTGAGCCATCCCCCACCCGCCATATTAAGCCGTCTTTAACAGCGTCACGGGCCGCCCAAAGGCTACGCCATAGATAGCTGGGGTTGCGCCCGCCGGGGGCATTTAGGAGGTCTATATTTGGAAAGTATTTCACCTTCAAAACTCTTGCGCATAGCGACTCAGGTTTATCCATCAATCTCCAAAGCTGTTTGGCAAGTAAGGCCAAATTAAAAGACCTTAACCATCTGAACCCCACCCCTCCATCCATTTTTGCTCGACAAGTAGTGTCCCACGCAACCCAGTAAATAGGACGATGTGTCGTTGTTCCACCCCACCAGAAACGACTAATGAGGCCTTATATTTCATCATAAAACGTCGCAGGAAGCAGAAACACAGACATTAAGTACGTATGGATTTCCTGTATAATAGATTTGATCAATATTTCCTTTCCCCCAGCCGAGAGGAACCGTTCTTCCCAGCCTTTCAGCCGACGGAGGATCCGCTCCTTAATTCCTGCAAAAACAGCCTGCTTGCTTCTCCCTATCAGCGTGGGAATACCCAGGTATTTCGGGAATTCCCCTGTTTCCTTTACATCCAGTGTTGCTGTGATTGTGTTTCTCCTGTCCTGCGGAACACCACTGCTAAAGAAGATTTCCGATTTGTCACAATTTATTGCTTGTCCTGAATACTTCTCATAGTTTCCCAAGCTCTGTTTAAGTTCTGCAATTTCAGACACAGTAGCTCTACCAAATATAAGGGAATCATCCGCAAAGAATAGATGGGATATCCTCGGGCTCCCACGAGACACTTGTAAACCATGCAACAAACCCTGCTCTTCAGCTCTCCTAAAATTTGCGGACAGAGCTTCTGCACAGACAACAAATAGGTAAGGGGAGATAGGGTCCCCCTGACGGAGTCCTCTATCCGGCTTCAAGTAACCCGTTGGTTGCCCATTAATCAGAAAAGACATGGAGACTGTGGTGACACGTTGCATAATCAAATTAACAAAGTGTGTAGGGAACAACATTCTCTTAAGCACATTTTCAAGGAAAAGCCATTCTATTCTGTCATACGCTTTACTCATATCCAGTTTAAGCGCAAAATTTCCTCTATTCCCTTTAAACCTCGTTTTCATACTGTGGAATGCCTCAAAAGCAAGCATGGCATTATCAGTTATCAGCCGTCCCGGCATAAAAGCCGTTTGTGTGTCAGTGATAACACTAGGCAGAACCCTCTTTATTCTATTGGCCAAGACCTTAGATATTATCTTGTATAAAACATTACACAACGCAATCGGACGAAGGTCCTTCATCGTACTTGGGTTCCTAACCTTGGGTATTAGAGTAATGAACGTATGATTGAGGTCTGTCGGGAATATACCAGTAGTTAAACAGTCTAAGATCATTACTGTTGGGGTTTTGTGTCCTATAGTCAATTGTTGCAGGATACAAACTTATTGTAAATGAATTGTTCTTTATATCATTTGTTTTTAATGAGATATATGTTTTATAACTATATAAAGGCAACCCCTTTTAAGCACTAAATAAAGTCTAATAAAAGGAAATCCGTAAGTTTGTTTAAAGTGATTATAAAGTGTTCATACAAGCATGAAGTGAGACAAAACTTTATAATAAACTTAAAACCACCCCAAGTCAAGTGATATATTTAGGATTGATATATCACAGTTGAGACTTATATGTAACAATGTCTTCTGTCCGACAGAAAGCTGATCTCACAAGCTTCACATATATAGATATTTGGACAGTTACATAGATCCGGTGAAACGTTGTTCATTAGGATTGGGGATCCGACTTGAGACAACAGGATGGGTAGATTCATCCTTGTCAACTGTTCATCTCATTGGTATTAATAGGTATAACTAATCCTCAGACTCAAAGGAATGTTAATTGGTCATCCTGAATTACTGAATGTGAGACTTTGATCCTGTGGTCCCACGATCCTTAACAGAGATGACTCTGGGATGTGAACTACAAAGGTTGGGTTTCACAGGAAGTAATTTCAGGGTAGTTATACATTGGATTGAGCATTTATCACTCCCGATTAATGGGAGATACATCCAAGGATCGCTTGTGGAAGACTTGACTCTAAACCCTTGCAAGGTGATAGCTTAAGAGTAGAAATACAGATTTCACTTAACCTATCTTTTTGAGTTGACTCGGCCAATAACAAGTAAAACGAACGTCTCGCTATATGTGACTTGACATTACCCATAGTCATAAGATTCAGTTCAAGGATGTAGTTGATAAAGGATCGTATTATACCGTAACTAATACGGAAGGGTTAACGACAGAATCAACCTGTCTTCTTAACGGACTCTGGGGGAATGATTACGGACTTGCCAATAACATACTCTGTACATCATTCCGTTATGCAAGAGATTAAATATAATTCTTGAAGAAATTAATTTAATAGGTTGCATACGGCCAGAAGTAGTAAGGACCTAATGGATCACACATAAGACTTGGAACCAAAAGAGAGATGGATATGATTAATAGATGGAAGCCCAATTAAGCCCAGTAAGGCCCAAATACTAGGAGGGGGGCCGAAATTTATATATGTTAGTAAGGAATTAATTCTATTCCATTAATCCTAATTAGATTAGGATTACGAATTAAATTAATTAAGAGATAATTAAGTTAGGAGTTTTAATTAGATTAATATACTCCTATTATTATCCAATTAGGTTATTTATTATTATCCTAAATGTATTTGATATATTATAAGATAATAATTAGGAATCCTATTCCGAATGGAATTCCTATTAAGTAACCTATTCCTATCTAACTAGGGTTTAGATACAAGCTAATATATATACCCCTCCCTATAGTGAATTTCGACTAAGCCTATATCCCTCCCCACTTGTGATTTTCGAAATTGCTTAAGAGAGAGAGAAAAGAATTCTATTCCCAAGTTCGTGAACAAGAATTCATACGGCATTCCATCGATTGATTAATCTTATTCATCCCTCTTTCTCTTTGATCTTGTGTTGGTTTATTAGAGGCAATCTATTTTGGTTGCATCTCATAAGGGTTGATTCTAACTTAATCTCACCGTGTTCACGAAAGAAGGAAAAACAATCAAAAGGGAGAAATTCGTTTTTCTTCGCCTACATCAGGTCAGTTCACTATTTCGAGGATTTCTGGAGATTGAACCGTCGGATCGTCGCGATTTTTGGACAGTAGCTTCTAGACATATTGTTCCACGTTTCCACCGAAGGGATTGTCGTTCGGAGGTCTGGAAGGTCTGTTTCGGATAGGGGCAGATTGGTAAACAGTTTACATCTCCTTTGAAGTTGTGGGCACTTCGTTTGCAATGGTAGATTGATCATCGAAAGGTATTTCTTCTTATCCCTCTTTATATGAAATAACGATTAACGGATCCTATGGTTAAAAGGAAGTAGGATAAAAAATTTATATTTCCGCTGCTATACCTTAGCCTTAATTTCCTTCAGTGGTATCAGAGCCATCGTTAAATCCGTTATTTCATATATGAAAATATAGAAGTTTTCAATAGGATTGAATAAATATTTATGGTTAGGATTAATTGACAAATAGTATTGATTGATTAATGCTAAAGATAAATAAAGTTTTGATTAATTGTTAATTAAAACTGATTATGCTTATGTTCCTAATTATTTCGGTTGATAATCATTATAACAAAATCTATTAGTTTTATAGTTAGGTTGATAAAATTAGTTTTATTAATTCTAAATGATAAAACGGAAATCTATTGTAGATTATCCTATTTCTGAAAACCGTTTTAAAATTATTTTAGAACTGATATATATATATATATATATATATATATTTAATATAAAAAATATATATGTCAGCTGTAGACACCGAGTCGGAGGACCTGTGACGAAAACCTGAAAAAAAGACGGTGGAAGCGATTGATTCCGGAAGTTTCGAAAAAAAATAATAAAATAAATAAGTTACGGTGGGTCGCTGTTGTTGATTGGATGGCTCGCGAATGCTTAGCGGCATGGTGCGAGTACTTAGCGGCGGCCGGCGCGCGTTCGACGACAGTCGGACACCCGCTCGACGACGCAAAGCGCGCGCTCGACGCCCGTCGGACGCACGCATCCAACCAGGAATAGCACGCGCTCGACGTCCGAGCAATGCAAGAGCTTGGCAGCGCGAGGCGTGCGCTCGTTGGCCACGGGGCGTGTGCGTCCGGCAGCGCGGAACACACGTTCGGCGGTCACGACGCGTGGACGCCCGACGGCGCGGAACATGAGCTCGACGGCTGCAGGGGGCGTGCGCGCCCGGCGGCGCGAGATGCGCCCCGGCGGCCGTTGGGCGAGCGCCCAACCGCGTCGGGCGAACGCCCAACGGCAGTTAGGCGCGCACGCCCAACCTCGCGTTGGGCGCTCGCCCAACGTTGTTGGGCGACCGCCCAACAATGTTGGGCGGTAGCCCAACATGCTTTGGGCGGCCGCCCAACCCCCTTGGGCGACGCCCGATTTTACTCGGGCGTCGCCCATTTGTCCGGGGACCGTTTGCCTATAAAAGGCACGGATCCCCATGCATTGAGAAAGAGAGGGGAGATTCTTTGGAGCTTTCTCACTCTAAACATTTTTAGAGAGAGAAAGTCAATTTTTTGGAGAAAATATTTTTTTTCCCAAAAAAATCCAAATTTTCCCAAAGTTAAATTTTTACAAAAAAAAAACACAAAAAACCGGAAAATCACGACTCGTGGAATCAATCGGCTTCGACTGTCAGATACCGAATTTAAGGTATTATCCGAGGACTAGACTCTTTTATTTTATTTAATTTATTTCCTTCTTCTATTTATTTTTATGTTATAGTTTTTATTTATTTAGTTATTCATTTATTTTATCACGTTTTATTTAATTTAGCGTATTTATTTAATTTTTGTCTCGTGTTGAATAAAATTTGGTTTTGTTTTAAAATAAAAACCTCGTTTTGATATCCCAATACGAACCATGATCCGATAAAAAGGTAGTTCGGGTATTAAAGACGTTGTAATTATAAGTTGTAGTTTAAAGAATTTCCAAATAACGTTTTAAAATAAAAACGTCGTTTTAGGAACGTCCGTTATTGACTATGATCCATTTTTGGTAGTTCGGAAATCCAAAACGATTGAATTAGATTTAATTTAAAGCTTTTGAATAAATCTGGAAATAATTGGAGTGCTGCTGTAATTTACCATTTCTGTCACTAATTGCTGTTTATCGACGGATTTTCCGTCGGTAAATCTGCTGGAATGTAAAAAATGCTGTTTTAGTCCCTCTTTCTCAACTTTTAAGTTTTTGATCCTTGGTTTACATATATATAGTTTTAGCTGGAATGTAAAAAATGCTGGAATGTAAAAAATACTGTTTTAGCCATCTTACCTACGATTCACGACCGAGGTAGCTTTTTAGCCATCTTACCTACGGTTCACGACCGAGGTAGCTCTTTAGCCATCTTACCTAAGGTTCACGACCGAGGTAGCTTTTTAGCCATCTTACCTACGGTTCACGACCGAGGTAGCTTTTTAGCCATCTTACCTACGCTTCACGACCGATGTAGCTCTTTAGCCATCTTACCTACGGTTCACGACCGAGGTAGCTCTTTAGCCATCTTACCTACGCTTCACGACCGAGGTAGCTTTTTAGCCATCTTACCTACAGTTCACGACCGAGGTAGCTTTTTAGCCATCTTACCTACGGTCCACGACCGAGGTTGCTTTTGAGCCATTCTTACCCATAGTCAACGTACGCTAGATTCCGAGAGAAAAACATCCACCGACGGCCGATTCAGAGGCAAGGCTGGAAAGAATCGACAAACAACACCGGAGCACGCAGCGCGAAGGTCAGGTATTCTCCCTCCTACTCTTTACGTGTCTTTTACTTTTGATATGTTTTACATTGCATGTGTGCGTTAGCAAAAAACGTTTTCAAAACACACACATCATTGTCAAAATAGCGAAGTAGGGGCAACTGTAGACACCGAGTCGGAGGACCTGTGACGAAACCCTAAAAACAAGACGGTGGAAGCGATTGATTCCGGAAGTTTCGAAAAAAAATAATAAAATAAATAAGTTACGGTGGGTCGCTGTTGTTGATTGGATGGCTCGCGAATGCTTAGCGGCATGGTGCGAGTACTTAGCGGCGGCCGGCGCGCGTTCGACGACAGTCGGACACCCGCTCGACAACGCAAAGCGCGCGCTCGACGCCCGTCGGACGCACGCATCCAACCAGGAATAGCACGCGCTCGACGTCCGAGCAATGCACGGGCTTGGCAGTGCGAGGCGCGCGCTCGTTGGCCACGGGGCGTGTGCGCCCGGCAGCGCGGCACACACGTTCGGCGGTCACGACGCGTGGACGCCCGACGGCGCGGAACGTGAGCTCGACGGCCGTAGGGGGCGTGCACGTCCGGCGGCCGTTGGGCGAGCGCCCAACCGCGTCGGGCGGACGCCCCACGGAAGTTGGGCGCGCATGCCCAACCTCGCGTTGGGCGCTCGCCCAACGCTGTTGGGCAACCGCCCAACAATTGTTGGGCGGCCGCCCAACAATGTTGGGCGGTAGCCCAACGCAAGGTTGGGCGGCCGCCCAACATGCTTTGGGCGGCCGCCCAACCCCATTGGGCGACGCCCGATTTTACTCGGGCGTCGCCCATTTGTCCGGGGACCCGTTTGCCTATAAAAGGCATGGATCCCCATGCATTGAGAAAGAGAGGGGAGATTCTTTGGAGCTTTCTCACTCTAAACATTTTTAGAGAGAGAAAGTCAATTTTTTGGAGAAAATATTTTTTTTCCCAAAAAAATCCAAATTTTCCCAAAGTTAATTTTTACAAAAAAAACACAGAAAACCGGAAAATCACGACTCGTGGAATCAATCGGCTTCGACTGTCAGATACCGAATTTAAGGTATTATCCGAGGACTAGACTCTTTTATTTTATTTAATTTATTTCCTTCTTCTATTTATTTTTATGTTATAGTTTTTATTTATTTAGTTATTCATTTATTTTATCACGTTTTATTTAATTTAGCGTATTTATTTAATTTTTGTCTCGTGTTGAATAAAATTTGGTTTTGTTTTAAAATAAAAAACCTCGTTTTGATATCCCAATACGAACCATGATCCGATAAAAAGGTAGTTCGGGTATTAAAGACGTTGTAATTATAAGTTGTAGTTTAAAGAATTTCCAAATAACGTTTTAAAATAAAAACGTCGTTTTAGGAACGTCCGTTATTGACTATGATCCATTTTTGGTAGTTCGGAAATCCAAAACGATTGAATTAGATTTAATTTAAAGCTTTTGAATAAATCTGGAAATAATTGGAGTGCTGCTGTAATTTACCATTTCTGTCACTAATTGCTGTTTATCGACGGATTTTCCGTCGGTAAATCTGCTGGAATATAAAAAATGCTGTTTTAGTCCCTCTTTCTCAACTTTTAAGTTTTTGATCCTTGGTTTACATATATATAGTTTTAGCTGGAATGTAAAAAATGCTGGAATGTAAAAAATACTGTTTTAGCCATCTTACCTACGATTCACGACCGAGGTAGCTTTTTAGCCATCTTACCTACGGTTCACGACCGAGGTAGCTCTTTAGCCATCTTACCTAAGGTTCACGACCGAGGTAGCTTTTTAGCCATCTTACCTACGGTTCACGACCGAGGTAGCTTTTTAGCCATCTTACCTACGCTTCACGACCGATGTAGCTCTTTAGCCATCTTACCTACGGTTCACGACCGAGGTAGCTCTTTAGCCATCTTACCTACGCTTCACGACCGAGGTAGCTTTTTAGCCATCTTACCTACAGTTCACGACCGAGGTAGCTTTTTAGCCATCTTACCTACGGTCCACGACCGAGGTTGCTTTTGAGCCATTCTTACCCATAGTCAACGTACGCTAGATTCCGAGAGAAAAACATCCACCGACGGCCGATTCAGAGGCAAGGCTGGAAAGAATCGACAAACAACACCGGAGCACGCAGCGCGAAGGTCAGGTATTCTCCCTCCTACTCTTTACGTGTCTTTTACTTTTGATATGTTTTACATTGCATGTGTGCGTTAGCAAAAAACGTTTTCAAAACACACACATCATTGTCAAAATAGCGAAGTAGGGGCAACTGTAGACACCGAGTCGGAGGACCTGTGACGAAACCCTAAAAACAAGACGGTGGAAGCGATTGATTCCGGAAGTTTCGAAAAAAAATAATAAAATAAATAAGTTACGGTGGGTCGCTGTTGTTGATTGGATGGCTCGCGAATGCTTAGCGGCATGGTGCGAGTACTTAGCGGCGGCCGGCGCGCGTTCGACGACAGTCGGACACCCGCTCGACAACGCAAAGCGCGCGCTCGACGCCCGTCGGACGCACGCATCCAACCAGGAATAGCACGCGCTCGACGTCCGAGCAATGCACGGGCTTGGCAGTGCGAGGCGCGCGCTCGTTGGCCACGGGGCGTGTGCGCCCGGCAGCGCGGCACACACGTTCGGCGGTCACGACGCGTGGACGCCCGACGGCGCGGAACGTGAGCTCGACGGCCGTAGGGGGCGTGCACGTCCGGCGGCCGTTGGGCGAGCGCCCAACCGCGTCGGGCGGACGCCCCACGGAAGTTGGGCGCGCATGCCCAACCTCGCGTTGGGCGCTCGCCCAACGCTGTTGGGCAACCGCCCAACAATTGTTGGGCGGCCGCCCAACAATGTTGGGCGGTAGCCCAACGCAAGGTTGGGCGGCCGCCCAACATGCTTTGGGCGGCCGCCCAACCCCATTGGGCGACGCCCGATTTTACTCGGGCGTCGCCCATTTGTCCGGGGACCCGTTTGCCTATAAAAGGCATGGATCCCCATGCATTGAGAAAGAGAGGGGAGATTCTTTGGAGCTTTCTCACTCTAAACATTTTTAGAGAGAGAAAGTCAATTTTTTGGAGAAAATATTTTTTTTCCCAAAAAAATCCAAATTTTCCCAAAGTTAATTTTTACAAAAAAAACACAGAAAACCGGAAAATCACGACTCGTGGAATCAATCGGCTTCGACTGTCAGATACCGAATTTAAGGTATTATCCGAGGACTAGACTCTTTTATTTTATTTAATTTATTTCCTTCTTCTATTTATTTTTATGTTATAGTTTTTATTTATTTAGTTATTCATTTATTTTATCACGTTTTATTTAATTTAGCGTATTTATTTAATTTTTGTCTCGTGTTGAATAAAATTTGGTTTTGTTTTAAAATAAAAAACCTCGTTTTGATATCCCAATACGAACCATGATCCGATAAAAAGGTAGTTCGGGTATTAAAGACGTTGTAATTATAAGTTGTAATTTAAAGAATTTCCAAATAACGTTTTAAAATAAAAACGTCGTTTTAGGAACGTCCGTTATTGACTATGATCCATTTTTGGTAGTTTGGAAATCCAAAACGATTGAATTAGATTTAATTTAAAGCTTTTGAATAAATCTGGAAATAATTGGAGTGCTGCTGTAATTTGCCATTTCTGTCACTAATTGCTGTTTACCGAAGGATTTTCCGTTGGTAAATCTGCTGGAATGTAAAAAATGTTGTTTTAGTCCCTCTTTCTCAACTTTTAAGTTTTTGATCCTTGGTATACATATATATAGTTATGTAATATATACTTTTAAACTATTTTTTAGATATTTGGTACCTATAGTTATTGAGAATGTCTATATATTATTTTTCATTAATTTGATCTATTATAAGTATATGTATATATATATTTCCTTTTTCATTCATTTGAGTTATATTGGATTTTATTTTAAATGTTATTTACTTGAGCATTTTGAAGATAATTAGTAAATATTAGTGGATAAATATATATTATTTTGGACATTTAAAATTACATTAGTTATGTATATATATATAGTTTTTGGATATTTGGGCTATATTAGTTATTATTAAATAAAACTATTTTGGTGACAAATGTTATTTTCTTATCTAGGAGTTTTATTTACTATTTTCACATGTTTAAAGTATAAATGTATTATATTTAGTATTTTCATATATGTATTATATAGTCTCTTTTCATTAACTTTTATTTCATGTTTCCTTTTTTATTAAAATGTATATATATATGCTTATATTATCTTCTTTATTCTTTTGGGCCATTTAGGGGTCCATGTTTCAAATGGGCTTTATTTGGGAGTGAATTTTGGTTTAAATATGTTTATTATTGTAATTATAACAAGTAGAGAATCCATTAAGGAAAAATGGGAAAATAAATCACAAAAAGAGTTTTCAATTTAATCATTTAAACTAATGAGTTTTTAGAAATTCCTAATGTAAATAAATAGTGTTTTCTTGACATTTCAAAATCGTTTCCCAAAACATCACGCTTTAAAACCTTAGTCCGTTCCAACGACGGATTAAGCGAACCTTGTAATTAAAATCGTTTTCATTGTAAATAATGAAGTTTTGAATCGTTTTCTTAAATGATTTGTACAAAATAAAACTGACTTGTATGTTTAACCACGTTTCCTTATCAAAGGCTTTTATCCCAACATTTTTCAACGCCCGAGTCGTTCCAACGGCAATTCGGGTGAACTTCATCAAACGGGATTTTGAAACGTACCTAAAATCGTTCCAACGGCGATTAAGGTACGAACCATGTAAATAAACTCGTTTTGGGGAAATGAGTTAGTATAGAATTAACACGCAACACGACATATAAATCCCGTGGTAAATAAACCACTTCTTTCTTCCTCCCCTCTTTTTGTATGTATATCAAATTGATGTAAATGGGTGATTCTTTACTAAAGTGGCTTTTCAATAATATATGCTCAAAACGGTTTCTAAAAAGAGAAAGAAAAGGTTTCAAATGAATTTTAAACTTAAAGAAGTATACGATTAGTCCGTTATCACCTAACATGCTGAGTAGGAGGCCGGTGGTTCATAACCGGGCGATGTCGGGGTGCCTAGTAGCCTTTCTCCGGAAAGGAGCTAGCCTTCTCGGCTCGTACCTAAGTTTCCCGAACCCACACCGGTCTCCCGTAAGGGATCGGTGTTCATTTTCCCATTCGTGGGTGGCGACTCTTCCATATCTCCGAGCTCCGGTCCTGCCGAGCAGCTTGATTCCATGATTAGTTGCTTTCGGCGCCAATCACCGCTTACATCGCCATGAGGTGTCCACCCCCCGGTCCGCCCGGGAGATTAGGCCGCGGCACCTCGTCTAACAAGTGGCGACTCTGCTGGGGAAGCGAGAAATTTGATTCCGGAAGGCGTGTATTAAGCCCTTAACGGGGACGGATCGTATTATTTCTTTTCGTATGCATTCATGTGCATTATTGCAAACCTTTTGGGTAATTTCCGCGAAACCTCTAGCGAGAGTCCATTCGTCGCTCGAAAGAGGCTAGTGTAAGTTCCCCCTTACAGTAAGGCGCCAAAGGGTCCCCATCCATTCGTTAGGGGCGAATTTGTGCGGTCCTGTGAGGTCCCGCGATCAGCCGTGTCAGCATATAGTAGCCTTAGAAGTTGCCATAGGATTACCCGTTACTATTTTTGGCGTGATAAATGAATCAGTTCGTGTTTTCAAATCGCCATGATACGTGTCTAAATCCTAAAGTATGTAAAGAAAATGAAATGATGCGTTAATATATACTCTTGAGTCGACATACTAATTACCCTAAAACATCGAAACGATTTAAACTAAAGACGACTTAGTCATCTCGTATGAATGAACATGTGCGGCCCGCCTTGTCCCTTTCTGTGTCCCGACGAAGGCACATGTTCAGGAAATGCATTACGACGTAAGCACGTATTAGTATGCGTCGGTTTGGTGTTAAGGATAGTTACATTTCGATACAAAAGACTATATTAACAGTAGCCGTTATTCACATTCTTTAATAAATTGGGATAAAAGGAGATCATAACGAAACAAAAACGAAGAACATTTCTATTTCGAACGACCCTGTCATAACGTGAAAAGTTTCGCGCACGTAGCCCGTCCCTTCCGAATAAAAGACGAGCTTTTACGTTATGCCCCATGTCGTTCTTAAGAGAAATGGACGTGTCCGCATAAGTGACTAAGAAAAGAAAAGCAAAAAAATGAACTAAACGACCAAAATCATTCCGAATCTACGATATATGTCAATACCGAGAGTAGTTAAAGAAAATAAACCAATGCCGTTGAATGCGTGCCTCGAACGAGTGTATACCCCGTTTGAAATCACGAAGCCGAATTAAGCCAAACCATATAATTGCGCCATATGGACGAGACTGTGGGTTTTGACTAACAACTCGATCATTTCGACCGTTACAAAACTGCAAGAAATATGGCCCGATGTACGTGTTTGTTTAATTCGTGCCTAAAGGAAAGAGAACGGTGATATCCTCGCTTTGAATAGGCATGCGATTCAACGAAACGTTGATTTTCTATAACCACACTAAGATGATATATCCCGTGGATTGGGAAGAACAACGAACTGTTGCTAGCCAAAAGGTTACCGTACGCTCAAAATAAGGCTCGCCGTCTTTTCACGTAGCTAAAATGAGCAAACGGATCCTCGACGCTAAGAACAAACACATTACGCGATGAGTCTGTTCCCTAAAATAAAATCCAAAAGTGATTCCATCACTAAATAAACACGTGGTTACGTCTCTCGATAGATCCAAAAGATCCCATTGTAATCCAAAAATCGAGACACGAACCCGCGCGAACAAAAGGGAATGAGTCATTGACAATAACGAATGATTGGACTAGAAGAATAACTCGTACCGTCTAAAAACTGAGATGCGCTCAAAGGGAGTCAAAACCCGAACTAATGCGTCTCACGAAAGGACGAAAGACGAGTTATTCCGAAAGGACAATCCATTTGGTCAATATCTTAGTCACTGAACGTTGATACGTCAAAACGAACTGTATTGTCTGGTGAATGATTTATTTTTCCGCAATAATCGACGGCATCACGCGTCCCTTGGACCGCAATGTGAGCCTAAAACCAAAATCCTAGGAAAGAGACTTGGACCATCGAGTGTGTGGAGGAATAAGGGTGGAAGAGAGATGTTGTGATACATGTAATTAGACTAACGTTTGTTCTTCTTATCTTATATATCCGTAAATAAATAAACGCACACACCACGAATCATGCATATAAAATCATGCATACATACTAATGGATACTGTTCACGCAGACGTCATCATTAAGCGATTGTGGTACCGAGATAGCAGTCGGCTAGTTAGGCAGTTTGACCAGTTACAGATTGACAGTTCTGAATCGGCAGTTGTGGCTTCGGAATCATCTTCGTCCGAGTATACTCAGTTTTCAGCCAGTATGTCTGCGACCGACGAAAAAGTGGCCGGATTGGAAAACTCTGTGAACAACATTAATGAGCAGTTAGCGGTGATAGCGGTCCAGTTAGCTAAGCTGGCCATGAGAGATAACAAAAGTGGCAGTAAACACACTGAGAATGAGGTGAATGATGGACCTCGCTTTGGGAATGAGGATGACTATCAAGATTATATCCGGAAGCAGCTTGAGAAAGAGAAAGCTAAGGAAGAGGAGTGGAAGCAACACATCACGCAGGAGGTGCAGGATCTACGTGGGGGAAGTTCTGGGAGTCAGGACTTTTATAACTTGAAGAATTGTTTATCGGCAACGGCTTTGCCTTTGAAATTCCGGCTCCCTGACATGAAAAAGTTCGATGGAACTGGGGATCCCACTGCCCACATGAATCAGTATGTCGCTATAATGAAGCACATGATCCTTACTGAGGATCAAGTCCTAGGGCTGTTTAACACTTATCTTGAGGGGGCTGCCCTCACATGGTTTCATGCATTACCAATGGTGACGAAGAGGGATTGGAAGGAATTAGCGAAGTCATTCATCGCTCAGTATAGCTTCAACACCATGCTCGAGGTCACTTTGAAGGAACTTGAGAGCACTAAGCAACAGGCTGGGGAATCTTTTTCCGATTTTGTGAAAAGATGGAGGGCTAAGGCCGCGGTCATGAAACAGAAGCCGCTTGAGCAAGATCAGATCTGAATGGTGGTTGGCAACACATTGCCGTATATCAAGAATGAGTTGCGGTATATGCCGTTTACCGATTTCAATCAGATGTATAGTTGTGCCTTGACAGTCGAGGGGGATGGAGAACCAAAGAAAGCTTATACCAAGTGGACGAAGTCTGGATATAGTGCCGGAGGGCCAAGTGCGAGTACAGAGTCCGCTGCGGTGAAAGTGCTCGATCTTAATGCTATCGAAAAGAGGCAGTTCGCCAAATTTGATCAAACCTACGCAAAAGTTTTCGAACGATTGCAGAAAAAGGGGCTGCTGAAAGCTCTGACTCATTATAACAAGACACCGCCTCCTCCGCAGATACAAGCTAGGGGATATTACGAGTTCCACAGCAATTATGGGCATACAATTGAGAATTGTGAGAGGCTGAAACACGAAATCCAGGATTTAATCGAGGAGAAAAAGATAGCTGATCCTTCGTCAGCGAACCCTTCCACTAGGCATAATCCATTGCCTAATCATAGGGTAAGCATGATCGGAATTGGTCTGACAGAACGTGTAGTGATGGAATCCTTCGAGGAGAACGTAGAGGAGTTGTTGGGCTCCGACGAAAAGAACAATGCGGGAAATGGTCTATATGTGTCCTTCCTTGGCAAGGAACATGAGAATGAACTAATGGATGAAGGGTTGGACAGTGGAGCACCGTATGATGAAGATAGTGCCGAAGAGATCGGAGAAGGGTCGTCTCGAACTATTGTGCCAGAATTGGGTCTGTTTAGTGGTGGAGGAGATCCCGAGGTGCACTTGCGTGAATATATGCGCGATATGTTTGTTGAATCCTTCGGGGTGGATGAGATTGCTCAGTGGTTCCACCATTCGCTGATAGGCGAGCCTTTGGGGTGGTTTCACTCATTACCCGACTCTTGCAAGTATGATTGGGATCAATTGTCAGATCTATTTCTAGAAAAGTATCGAAGAGCTGAGGACAGGACTGCAGAGCGCTTTGCGATGCAGATCGGACCTATCAAGCGTCCGCTACCGAGGGTCAGTAAGTATAATGGCAACAAAGATCCGATGGAACACCTTCATTTCTACTTGTCGGCCATGGCACCCTTGGGTTTTAAGGAAGAAGAGATCACCAGCTTGTTCTGTAATTCATTGATGGTTGAGCCATTGATGTGGTATATGTCACTTCCGATGTATGTTAAGACCGATTGGGCGGCAATGACGAAGAGGTTTATCAAAGAGTATACGGTATGGATGTTGGCGGATCAAACCCCGGACTCCCCCTCTTATGAAACGCCCGAGGCAGTGTTGGCAATGCCTAGGTATGGTGGATACCAGGATCCTATTGAGCATGCGAGGTTATTTCGCAACCATATGTACGACGCCGGATTTCCGCAATGTGAATTACATGAACATTTCCCGGAAACTTTAATGGGAGAAGCCTTGTTGTGGCACCAAGGCTTATCAGAGGAGGAAATGGGTCATTGGATACCGCTTAGGAGTGCTTTTGTGGCGAGATATGAAATGTATGTTCCATGGACGGGATCCCTGGAAGATCTGGATAGGATCAGGCAATTCCCCGAGGAACCATTCGTGGATTATGCTAGGAGGTGGAGGCACCAGTATGAACAGTGTCACGAAACAATGAGTGATAAGGTGCAGCTTATGTGCATACAGAGAGGAGCTATTCCGTTGGCAGCTAGAAGGATGAGCAGAGTGTCCCTCCGAGATTACAATGATCTGATAGGTTGGGCTTTGTATGGATCAGCGGATCCTTTGTATTTGAATCCGAACGTTCCTCACGTTATGGATTTAATGATTGTGGATATTTGGGAAAGTTCCTCGGACGAGGAAGATGCTAATCAGAGGATTCCTATCAATATTTGGGATGAATCGGATGATGAGCCAGAAATCGCCGTCATGACAAGGTCAGGACGAGTGGCCGAGGGAAATGCACCTATGGTTGAGACTGAGATAGGGGAAGGGTCGGCTCCTAAGCCCGATGACCAAGTTCTTGAGCAGTTGAAGAAGACGCAAGATAAATCCACGGTGTGGGAAGTTTTATGCCATTCCAAGTACCATCGTGAAAACCTTATGAAAGAGCTGCAGAATTTGGTTATTTCCACCGATACTGAGCCGGCATCGCTAGTAGGGGCAATTATGGCTCGAAAGAAAACTGAAATCACATTTACCGACGAGGATCTCCCAGAAGAGGGGAAGGCTCACAATAAGCCTCTGTACATCCGGGCAGAAATCAACGGGAAGAAGACTAGCTGTGTGATGGTCGATGATGGATCGGCTATTAATGTTTGTCCGTTGAAACTCTTGTCGAAGTTGGGAGTTGAGAGGGGAGACTTGACAGCCTCTGAAACTGTGATTAGAGCATATGATGACAACCATAGGCATATTAAAGGAGTCTTCAAGGCCAAGTTGAAAGTGGGGCCGCATGAAGAAGAAACTGAGTTCACAGTGCTGGATATCCCGGTAACCTTTGCCGTATTATTGGGATGCCCATGGTTCCATAAGTTGGGAGGTGTGCCCTCCACGCTCCATCAAATGATCAAATTCCCCTTCGGGGAAGAGATAGTGACAATCAGAGCTGAGAAGTTGAGCTCGGTGGCAGCGTTGGGAATTGAGCCTCAACTTTTCTCCGGATTCCAAGTTTCCGGGATTTACGAGTCAAGCATGACCACCGACGTGGTGAAGATGATGAAGGGAGGTTTTATCCCAGGAATGGGCTTAGGAGCACACCATCAGGGGTTGCCAGAATTTCCGGACTTTAAGAGTCAGAAAACCCGGAGGGGTTTGGGATACGAGCATGGAGGTCCGTCCAATGCAAGTAGTGAAGGAAAAGTGGGCCTAAGGAAGTATTTTGTGAATGAGGGGCATGGAAAGGTTTATTCAGGAACCCCCGAGTCATGGACTAGCACAGAAGGGAAGATTCTACTGGGGTTCGAAATCTTCAATGATGTTGCCAACTGGGGCAAAGGAAAGGCGAGTTGCTTTATCGAGGAGATTATGATGCTAGACTTGAATGCCGAGGAGCAAGTCATCACAGTCGAAGTAACCACAGGAGCGGCGAATGAGCCTAGTACCTCTAAAGCATGTGAGAAGCCCGAGAACCTTGATGATGAAAATTGCATTACTACTTTGTTTGAATCAGACGATGTAATCACCAATACTATCAATGAAATGAATTCTGATTTTGCTTACTTGCTTGATGTTGATCGTGATCATACCATGCATTCTCATTCATATAACATGCCTACATTTGAAATCAATACAATAGAAATGTCAACTTTCAATCTTGGCACGGATGAAAATCCTAAACTTATACAAATTGCTCAAGAATTAACTATTGAAGAGAGGAAAGAATTCGAGAGAATAATTAAAAAATACGAAATAGTGTTTGCTTGGACATACGAAGACATGCCTGGAATTGATCAATCAATCGTAACTCACCGTATTCCAACATATCCCGAGGCGAGGCCCGTAAAACAAAAGCTCCGATGCATGAGACCGGAATGGGCAGATAAGATCAGAGAAGAAGTGAAGAAGCAGTTAGAAGCAGGGTTCATCGAAGTAATCGACTATCCCCCTTGGGTCGCAAATGTGGTGCCCATCGCAAAGAAGGACGGCAAAGTAAGAATGTGCGTCGATTATCGAGACCTTAACAAGGCATGCCCCAAGGATGAATTCGCGTTGCCTCATATTGACGTGTTGATCGACAGTGCAGCATCGAGCGTCTTACACACGAATGTGGACGGTTTCATGGGCTACATGCAAGTACAGATGGCCGAGAAACACAAAGCAAAAACCTCGTTCACAACTGAGTGGGGGACGTACTGTTACAGGGTGATGCCATTTGGTTTGAAAAATGTCGGGGCAACTTACCAGCGAATGGCCACAGCACTGTTCCATGATATGATACGAGGTAGAAGTTTATGTGGATGACATGATGGTCAAATCAGAGACGAGAGAGGGGCACTTTGTTGCACTCGAGAAGTTTTTGGCCCGAATTGCAGAATTCAAACTAAGGTTAAACCCGAAGAAGTGCTTCTTCGGCGTTTCATCGGGGAAAATCTTAGGCTATATAATCGGAAACAAGGGAATTGAGGTAGATCCCGACAAAGTGAAGGCCATACGAGAAATGCTGGCACCAAAGAATGAGAAAGAAGTGAGAGGGTTTCTGGGGCAGGTTCAGTATATCAGCCGGTTCATAGCAAGACTCGCTGCAATCTGCGAGCCGATCTTTAAGTTGCTACGGAAAGATCAACCCACGATTTGGAATGATAAGTGTCAGCAGGCCTTAGAGAAGGTCCGAGATTACTTGTCTAATCCGCCGATTCTGAGACCGCCTAAACTGGGAAAACCGCTGCTCCTCAATCTGGCAATCGAGGAGCGATCCGTTGGGGCAATGCTAGCCCAAGAGGGAGACACCGGTGTTGAGCACGCGGTGTATTATCTGAGTAAGAAGTTCCTGGAGTACGAGCTCAAGTACAACATGATCGAAAAGACGTGTGTGGCAGTAGTATGGCTAACAAAGAAACTACGGCACTATTTTCAATCTTACAAAGTGGTCATTATTTCCCGGATGGATCCCGTGAAGTATCTGTACCGAACTCCGTCTTTGACAGGGAAGTTAGCCCGATGGTTACTACTTTTATCCGAGTTTGATATTGAATACGTAACGAAGAAGGTTATCAAAGGGAGGGCCGTGGCAGAGTTTCTGGCCAACCAACCTCTGAATGCAAAAGAGGAAGAGATAAATTATGATTTCCCCGATGAGCACTTAAACGCAATTGAAGTTATACCATGGAAAATGTTCTTCGACGGAGCAGTTAATTCGAATGGAGCCGGAGTTGGAGTACTACTTATTTCACCAGAGGGAGAAAGAATCCCGATGGCCAAGAAGTTGTCATTCCCTCTTACCAATAATATGGACGAATATGAAGCGTGCATTTATGGCTTAGAGTCATTAGCAGCACTGGGAGCATCATATGTCGAAATTTGGGGTGACTCCAAGTTGATCATCGAATAGGCACAAGGAAACTGGGAAGTAAGGGAAGAAAGGCTACGTCCATATCTAGATCAACTAGAAGGGTTGGCACAAAGATTCAAGGAGTGTCGTTTCTATCACATTCCTCGAGCGCAGAACCAGGCGGCGGATGCTTTGGCCACTTTGGTGTCAGTTTGGGACAACCCCCGGAACCTTGCCTCGAAACCGTTGGTATTGAGGAGATCTCACAAACCATGCTACGAGGACGTAATGCTGTTAGGGGCAGATGAAAAACCGTGGTATTTCGATATCGTGAACTTCATGAAGCATGGAACATATCCGGCAGAGTCAGAATCGATGGATCAAGCTGTGATTAGAAGGTTAGCCCGGCAGTTCGTCATCCACAATGATTTGCTTTATAAAAGGCACACCGATGGGTTACAACTGAGGTGCTTGGATGCGGAAGAAGCCCGCGAAGCAATGGAATCAGTACACTCGGGAATTTGCGGGGCCCATATGGGAGGAGCGCTGTTAGCAAAGAAAATCATAAGGCAAGGTTTCTACTGGCTCACCATGGAAAGAGATTGTAGCGAGTATGCGAAGAAATGCCACGATTGTCAAATCCACGGCGATTGTAGTCATCTTCCAGCCATGGAATTACATGTGTTAGCACCTATTTGGCCATTCGCGGCTTGGGGCATTGACATCATTGGTGAGGTAAGGCCTAATGCTTCAAACGGGCACAAGTTTATTGCAGTCGCCATCGATTATTTCACCAAGTGGGTAGAGGCAGAGTCGTTTAGCAAATTGGGATCCAAGCAGATGAGAAAGTTCATTGAGAAACACTTGGTCACCAGGTTCGGAGTGCCTCATCATATGATCACGGATAATGGGGTCCAGTTTCAGGGGGAAGTAAGAAGTCTCTTCCGAGAATATGGCACTGAACATCATAGATCTTCTCCGTACCGTCCACAAGCTAATGGGGCAGTAGAAGCAGCTAATAAGAATCTTAAGAGGATTCTCGTAAAAACGGTGGAATCACATCGGAATTGGCATGAGCAGCTCCCACTCGCATTATGGGCTTATCGCACGACAGTCAGAACCTCGACTGGGGCAACGCCATTCTCCTTGGTATACGGAACAGAAGCAGTCCTGCCGATTGAGATCGAAAAGCGATCGTTGAGAATCGCAATGGAAGCAGAAATCCCCGAGACGGAATGGGTGAAGAAGCGATATGAGCAGTTGGCTTTGGTTGACGAGAAAAGGATGGAAGCCCTTTACCATGTACAGTTATATCAAAAAAGGATGGCTCGGGCTTTCAATAAAAAGGTCAAGACCAGTCCTATCAAAGATGGAGATTTGGTGCTGAAACAGATTCGTGTGACGCACACCGACCCTGGGGGCAAGTTTAAACCTAACTGGGAAGGGCCATTCGTCGTGAAGAAGATACTAAGCAAAGGAGCGGTGAAGTTAACTACCATGGACGGCATGGAATTCTCTGAACCTACCAATCTGGATAGGCTTAAGAAATACTTTTCGTAAAAAAAAAGAGAAAAAGAAAGAAAAATTCCCGATAGGTTGAAAACCCGCAAATGGCGGCCTATGCAACAATAAGGGAAATCCCAATGGGTGAAAACCCGAAAGGGCACTCATTTAAAAATTCCGGGATAGTAAAAGGAGAGGAGAAAAATCGCCGGGATCCGAAAACCGAAAGGCGGGTCCTGGTAACAATAGTTATAACTTGAGCAGTTACAAAAACAATGTATAAGAGGCTAAGTATTTCTGTTGTTTGTAAATAAATAAAGGCATGAATATATTTGACGAGAATGATTGGAATCATCACAATCTACTGAATGTATGGTAATATGAATCATGAGTTATACATTTCCTATCTTACTGTTCACAAAAAAAACCTACCTACTATCCACCCCACTCCCTATACATCAGCTATACATCGGGGTAACTCTAATGAAAACCACGAAGCAATACATAATGAGCCTAATATTGAGGGAAGTCCCAGTAGGCCTCAAACTCCCTCAAGTGCGATGCCCGCTCCGCAGATAGTGTCTCCTCGGCAGCTCGGAGCCTCTCCTCAGCAACTCGTGCTCTCTCCTCGGCAGCGAGGCGTCCTGTGGTCTCAACATGCACCTTCTCCTCGGCAGCGAGGCGTCCAATCGTCTCATCACGCGCCCTCTCCTCAACGACAAGACGTCCAGCAGTCTCCTTCCGCATCACCTCCGACCAGTGGTCGTTCCGCTCTTGGTACACTTGGCCAACCCTGGCATCGGCCTCCCGCACCGACTCACTTCGTCTCCGCTCATGGGCATGAAGATCACTCTAAAAAAGAAAAAAAAAGAAGAAAAACAGATGTGAAAAAAAAAGAGAAAAAAACGAAGCAGCATAGGCAAGAACAGAAATCATACATACATGCATGCATCCCACTACACTAAAATAAAGTAAGGATACATACCAGGTGATTGGCGCAACGCAAGCTGAGGCGGTCTCGGAGGTAATCGGATAGTCCCACATAATCTATACATGTCTCTCTCGTAGTCAGAGAAGCGTCTGAAGGATCAAATGGGACCCTCGAGGTAAAGATAGAAGGAGCCGCCTCGACCCCCGCATAAGCTGCCCCGGACTCATCGTAACAAACCGTGGCAAAATCTCTCCCGTAGTCCGGTACGGGCACGCCTAGGGAAGACCTCTTCGGTCAGGCGGCACTGGAGGACTCGCCGACATAGTAGGGTGGCTCGTTTACGGATGTCTGAGCTCGAGTACCGTCAAAGAAGTCCGACAAATGAGCACTCCTCCAGGACCCCTCCTGCAAATAAAAACACAATAAATACCACTAACAATCTCATGAATAAAAGGTAAAAAGCGGAATCACTTACCGGGACCTCCTCCTGACCAAAGACTGCCGCGACAGCCTCCCTCGAAAATACGTCTGCCACCGGATCCACCTCCATCGCTACCGTCGGGGCATCCCTCGCGCTCAACAGAGTCGATAGGTAGGGATCACGGCCCCCGGCATGAACCCACACCTCTCTACCGACAAACCGATGGGTCAAGTCTTGACGGATGACCGACAGGGGCATGGTCCGCACCGCGAACATGGAAACGGGAATCTCGCCCGGTGTCCAGTGTGCGTCACTAACCCCGATGATGCCTCAGTCCCCTAAATACCATGCCCGCACGCAGGGGCCGGTGAGCATGCACTGCTGCTCCTGGATCACAGATACATACATGTAATCGGAACCGAAGTCGAGGTCGTCCCACCTGAACTTAATCTAAAAAAAAAAACACAAAGAGAAAGTCAGAACGGTTCAAACAAGAATCTAGCACGACTAGACGACATCTACCTGTCCCAGGGTCCGCGAGTCAATCCAATCTAGGAGCCGCGCCACCGTCCGTCTCCTCTCGGCGCCTAGGTCAAAATCTCTCCATCGGGTCATGAGAGGGAGCCTCGGTACTCGTGGCCGAGGCCGAGACTGGCTGGGAAGAATCCGCCTCTCATACGCCCAAACCTGCGGTAAAAACAAAGATTATAAGTGTGAAAAGCGCAAAGAAGATAAAATGGGCGAGTCAGGGGCGCGTCACGTACCAGCAGGGCAAAGGTGTAACCACCGAAGTCCTTGCGCTTCCGGCAAGTCAGATCCAAAAATTTATATAGAAAGGCTAGACCTGCCCCGCCCAATCATAGGAAGCCGCCGTATCCAAATCACTGAGTTCCTGAATAAGACCCGCGTGTACCTTTCCGCCCTTAGTGCGGAAAATCGTCTCGCTCAGAGTATACACTAAGAAACTACGAACTACTAAGTCAGTATCGTCTGTCTCGCAAAAATCCCGGCGACTCAAAAGGCTCGCAGTAGAAATAAACTTCGCCGGAGTAGATCTGGCGCCTGGATAAACTCCCGGCCCAATCAAAGCAGCAAGCCTAGCGAGGTCAACCCGCGGTCGCATCAGGTCAAAATGAAAGGGAACTGGAGTGCTGCTCCCCCGCAGCCCCGTCAATAAAGAGAAATCTCTGGGCGAGATGGTCATCTCCCCAAAGGAAAGATGGAAGGTGTGGGTCGAGTCAACCCACCGCTCGCATAAGGCACGTAGGCCAAAACGATCACACACCCCGTTGGTGCGGGGCATCGCTGAAATAAAGGGCTCGAAGCCCAACTCGCGCATATGGGCTCTCGCCGCGACGCCTAGTCTAGCATACCACGAATGAATCTCGGCCGTAGTCCCGGAAATCTCGATGAACTAGAAAGAACAAGACAGGAAAATTTAAATACGATTCCTAAAGCGTACGATTGATGAAAACGCGTTAAGACTAGGTATTCTTTCATTATCTAACCTAGAGACATCTGGTCAATTAGGGCCAACTTTCTATAAAAGTCTCTCCTTTAGGGTCGCTCATGTAAGGTTTAGTTAATTCTTTAATCCACTCCCGTCCGCATTGACAAGGAGCATAGGTTAAGTTTACTATTCACGTGCATTAGTTAAGTTTTCACTATTCACGTTTTTTACTATTCACGTGCACTATTCACGTTTTTACTATTCACGTGCATTAGTTAAGTTTTACTATTCACATGCATTAGTTAAGTTTTCACTATTCACGTGCATTAGTTAAGTTGTCACTATTCACGTTTTTACTATTCACATGCACTATTCATGTTTTTACTATTCACGTTATTTTTACTGTTAGCATGCAGGAATTCGCAGGGTTACTACTCACATGCATATAACGCGCGTTCGTACACAGAAACAAACAAGTATTACTTGTAAGTGAAGAAATTCATGTTTTCTAGCTAAAGTCCTCTAAGGCAATCTAAAAGTTAGCATGCAAATCATGTTCGGATAGGAATACTAAAGCCTAGAATTTGAATCAAACAAAAGTGAGAAATCACTTACCTCGTTGCAGCGTGTCCGGCTCAGATGCGTCGTAGGGTCGTGGAAAGGGTCCACTCTATCCAGGTTCACGTAAACCTCATCCATGCCTCTCGTGCCATCGCATTCATCCAAATCCATCCCGAGGATAATCCAAATCAAAGTCTAGAGAGAGAAAGAAGAGAGAGAATGTGTGGGGTTGAAATGAAACCCCACCACCTTATATAGGAAGAGGGAATGGCATTCCCGTAAATAGTGAAAAAAGTACGATGTGACATAAAGGTAAAAAGTAAATAATTAATTACCAGGTGCACAGACCTCCGATTTGCAGTCCGTTTCAGCCTACATTCCTCCCAGACAGCAACCAATACTGTCAAGATATGAACTCCAGACAACAGCCAATTTTTACAGAACAGTGACACCAGTCAAAATACAGACAACAGTCAACAGAAAAATAATCATTAGTCTATATCATTCCAAACCAAAACACGTTCCCATTAAACCTCCGAGACACTAGCTCCAGACAATGGTGTTTTAAAAGAATTCAGAATCGTTAGAAAGAACTTTTCTGCCCTTGAGCCATCTTACCTACGGTTCACGACCGAGGTAGCTTTTTAGCCATCTTACCTACGGTTCACGACCGAGGTAGCTTTTTAGCCATCTTACCTACGGTTCACGACCGAGGTAGTTTTTTAGCCATCTTACCTACGGTTCACGGCCGAGGTAGCTTTTTAGCCATCTTACCTACGGTTCACGACCGAGGTAGCTTTTTAGCCATCTTACCTACGGTTCACGACCGAGGTAGCTTTTTAGCCATCTTACCTACGGTTCACGACCGAGGTAGCTTTTTAGCCATCTTACCTACGCTTCACGACCGAGGTAGCTCTTTAGCCATCTTACCTACGGTTCACGACCGAGGTAGCTTTTTAGCCATCTTACCTACGCTTCACGACCGATGTAGCTTTTTAGCCATCTTACCTACGGTTCACGACCGAGGTAGCTTTTTAGCCATCTTACCTACGGTCCACGACCGAGGTTGCTTTTGAGCCATTCTTACCCATAGTCAACGTACGCTAGATTCCGAGAGAAAAACATCCACCGACGGCCGATTCAGAGGCAAGGCTGGAAAGAATTGACAAACAACACCGGAGCACGTAGCGCGAAGGTCAGGTATTCTCCCTCCTACTCTTTACGTGTCTTTTACTTTTTATATGTTTTACATTGCATGTGTGCGTTAGCAAAAAACGTTTTCAAAACACACACATCATTGTCAAAATAGTAAAGTAGGGGCAACTGTAGACACCGAGTCGGAGGACCTGTGACGAAACCCTGAAAACAAGACGGTGGAAGCGATTGATTCCGGAAGTTTCGAAAAAAAATAATAAAATAAATAAGTTACGGTGGGTCGTTGTTGTTGATTGGATGGATCACGAATGCATAGCGGCATGGTGCGAGTACTTAGCGGCGGCCGGCGCGCGTTCGACGACAGTCGGACACCCGCTCGACGATGCAAAGCGCGCGCTCGATGCCTGTCGGATGCACGCATCCAACCAGGAATAGCACGCGCTCGACGTCCGAACAATGCACGAGCTTGGCAGCGCGAGGCGCGCGCTCGTTGGCCACGGGGCGTGTGCGCCCGAAAGCGCGAAACACACGTTCGGCGGTCACGACGCGTGGACGCCCGACGGCGCGGAACGTGAGCTCGACGGCCGCAGGGGGCGTGCACGCCCGGCGGCGCGTGACGCGCCCCGGCGGCCGTTGGGCGAGCGCCCAACCGCGTCGGGCGAACGCCCCACGGCAGTTGGGCGCTCGCCCAACGCAAGGTTGGGCGGCCGCCCAACATGCTTTGGGCGGCCGCCCAACCCCCTTGGGCGACACCCGATTTTACTCGGGCGTCGCCCATTTGTCCGGGGACCCGTTTGCCTATAAAAGGCACGGATCCCCATGCATTGAGAAAGAGAGGGGAGATTCTTTGGAGCTTTCTCACTCTAAACATTTTTAGAGAGAGAAAGTCAATTTTTTGGAGAAAATATTTTTTTTCCCCAAAAAATCCAAATTTTCCCAAAGTTAAATTTTTACAAAAAAAACACAGAAAACCGGAAAATCACGACTCGTGGAATCAATCGGCTTCGACTGTCAGATACCGAATTTAAGGTATTATCCGAGGACTAGACTCTTTTATTTTATTTAATTTATTTCCTTCTTCTATTTATTTTTATGTTATAGTTTTTATTTATTTAGTTATTCATTTATTTTATCACGTTTTATTTAATTTAGCGTATTTATTTAATTTTTGTCTCGTGTTGAATAAAATTTGGTTTTGTTTTAAAATAAAAAACCTCGTTTTGATATCCCAATACGAACCATGATCCGATAAAAAGGTAGTTCGGGTATTAAAGACGTTGTAATTATAAGTTGTAATTTAAAGAATTTCCAAATAACGTTTTAAAATAAAAACGTCGTTTTAGGAACGTCCGTTATTGACTATGATCCATTTTTGGTAGTTCGGAAATCCAAAACGATTGAATTAGATTTAATTTAAAGCTTTTGAATAAATCTGGAAATAATTGGAGTGCTGCTGTAATTTGCCATTTCTGTCACTAATTGCTGTTTACCGACGGATTTTCCGTCGGTAAATCTGCTGGAATGTAAAAAATGTTGTTTTAGTCCCTCTTTCTCAACTTTTAAGTTTTTGATCCTTGGTATACATATATATAGTTATGTAATATATACTTTTAAACTATTTTTTAGATATTTGGTACCTATAGTTATTTAGAATGTCTATATTTTATTTTTCATTAATTTGATCTATTATAAGTATATGTATATATATATTTCATTTTTCATTCATTTGAGTTATATTGGATTTTATTTTAAATGTTATTTACTTAAGCATTTTGGAGATAATTAGTAAATATTAGTGGATAAATATATATTATTTTGGACATTTAAAATTACATTAGTTATGTATATATATAGTTTTGGGATATTTGGGCTATATTAGTTATTATTAAATAAAACTATTTTGGTGACAAATGTTATTTTCTTATCTAGGAGTTTTATTTACTATTTTCACATGTTTAAAGTATAAATGTATTATATTTAGTATTTTTATATATGTATTATATAGTCTCTTTTCATTAACTTTTATTTCATGTTTCCTTTTTTATTAAAATGTATATATATATGCTTATATTATCTTCTTTATTCTTTTGGGCCATTTAGGGGTCCATGTTTCAAATGGGCTTTATTTGGGAGTGAATTTTGGTTTAAATATGTTTATTATTGTAATTATAACAAGTAGAGAATCCATTAAGGAAAAAGGGGAAAATAAATCACAAAAAGAGTTTTCAATTTAATCATTTAAACTAATGAGTTTTTAGAAATTCCTAATGTAAATAAATAGTGTTTTCTTGACATTTCAAAATCGTTTCTCAAAACATCACGCTTTAAAACCTTAGTCCGTTCCAACGACGGATTAAGCGAACCTTGTAATTAAAATCGTTTTCATTGTAAATAATGAAGTTTTGAATCGTTTTCTTAAATGATTTGTACAAAATAAAACTGACTTGTATGTTTAACCACGTTTCCTTATCAAAGGCTTTTATCCCAACATTTTTCAACGCCCGAGTCGTTCCAACGGCAATTCGGGTGAACTTCATCAAACGGGATTTTGAAACGTACCTAAAATCGTTCCAACGGCGATTAAGGTACGAACCATGTAAATAAACTCATTTTGGGGAAATGAGTTAGTATAGAATTAACACGCAACACGACATATAAATCCCGTGGTAAATAAACCACTTCTTTCTTCCTCCCCTCTCTTTGTATGTATATCAAATTGATGTAAATGGGTGATTCTTTACTAAAGTGGCTTTTCAATAATATATGCTCAAAACGGTTTCTAAAAAGAGAAAGAAAAGGTTTCATTACTTAAAGAAGTATACGATTAGTCCGTTATCGCCTAACATGCTGAGTAGGAAGCCGGTGGTTCATAACCGGGCGATGTCGGGGTGCCTAGTAGCCTTTCTCCGGAAAGGAGCTAGCCTTCTCGGCTCGTACCTAAGTTTCCCGAAGCCACACCGGTCTCCCGCAAGGGATCGGTGTTCATTTTCCCATTCGTGGGTGGCGACTCTTCCATATCTCCGAGCTCCGGTCCTGCCGAGCAGCTTGATTCCACGATTGGTTGCTTTCGGCGCCAATCACCGCTTACGTCGCCATGAGGTGTCCACCCCCCGGTCCGCCCAGGAGATTAGGCCGCGGCACCTCGTCTAACAACAGCAGCCCGAGTCGCGCCTCACGGCGCGACTGGCCGCTGTCACGCGGTTGCTGCCTCACGGCAGTAGCCGCGTGCGGCGCAGGGGCGCCGCTGCCGCAAGGCGGCAGCGCCCCGCGTGCCCTAAGGGCTGCTGCCAATCTGCAGCGGCCCCGACCTCGGGCCCGGCCCGACACCCACTTGATTTTAAAATAGGTTTAAAATCGTTTTATGTAAATATATGTTTCAGAAATTAATAGTTTTCTGTTTTGATTATCGAATGAATAATTCGTTTAAATGTTTGTTTTTACAAATATGTAAATCAAAGTGTTAAATGAATTAAAATCAAAATAAATGGGACGAGCATAATCAACGTTTTATATGGTTATATTAATCTAAGGATTAATATAAAGATACAAAACGATTAGAAGTAAAATTGGATGAAAGTTAATTTGACGAGTTAATGTGATTAACCTAAATATTACATAAGCCAGTTATGTAATCAGCCAATTAAATTTATTTAATTGAGTCTATGCATGTTTGGAGTTATGGACATATTTGGACCCTCTTTTAGTCTTTTGGTATTTTTGAAATAGGGCCTGCGCGTCCTGCCTTTCTACTATCTATTGTAATTTCTCCTCTCATCTGATTCCCTTCAATTCAATTGAAGTTTTCTTATAGTAGTATAGAAATTAATATGTAATTTCAAGGCGCCATGGAGAAGACGGAGGACCTAAAGAGAAGTATGTAATAGTTAGTATTTCCTTAGGTTTGACCTTTTATTCCGTCTCTGGCTCGACGGAATAATTTAGATAATGTGTCCATAACGCCAATGTATGTGAATGTATGTATGTCTGATGTATGCTAAAGCAAATCAAGACTAAGTTAGATTATGAGACTTAAATAAAATCCCTCATTAAAAAGTTAAGTAAATAAGTAAGTTATTAAAATCGGTTGCCCCTCCCTAATATTATAATTCAGTCATGCCCAACAAAACTAAGGGAAAGGAAGTGAAGAAGCCTAAAGGAGAGTGCCACTTCTGTGGTGAAGAAAGGCATTGGAAAAGAAACTGTTTGGTGTACCTGGCTACCCTCAAGAAGGGAAAAAGCCGGTGCTCCAACATCTGGTATGTTCTATATTTCGATAAAGAACAAACATTGAGATTTTTTATAGAGATGAGATTTTCTATTTTTCAGGAATATCACAAAATGGGATTTATGTGTTAGATTTCTGTTTTCGCAATTGATACCAAAAGACATAAGCTAGATAATTCAACTTGCTTGTGGGATTGTCATATAAACAAGAGACGCATACTAAAAGCTACATTCAGATGGGCTTATAGATCCAATCGATTCTGAATCATTGGAAACATGCGAATCATGTTTAAAAGGTAAAATGACAAAGACACCCTTTAGCAATAAAGGTGAGCGTGTATCAGACACTCTAGGACTCATTTATTCAGATGTATGTGGTCCCATGTCAGTCCAAGCAAGAGGAGGATTCAGATACTTCATTAGCTTCATAGATGATCATACTCGCTATGGTTATATCTACTTGATGAGGCACAAATCAGAAGCCTTTGACAAGTTCAAATGCTTCAAGAATGAAGTGGAAAATCAATTAGGAAAGAAAATAAAAACACTTCGATCTGATCGAGGTGGCGAATATCTTTCTGATGATTTTCTGAATTATCTAACTGAATGTGGGATATGCTCACAATGGACACCTCCCTATACACCACAACACAATGGTGTATCCGAGAGGAGAAACCGTACCCTATTAGATATGGTACGATCCATGATGAGCATGGCCTTACTTCCAAAGACGTTCTGGGGCTATGCCTTAGAAACTGTCCTCTTCACCCTGAACCGAGTACCAACCAAATCCGCTGTTTCCACACCATATGAATTGTTCGTTGGTAAGAAACTCGTGTTCTCGTTCATGAGAGTATGGGGTTGTTCAGCATATGTCAAACGCGTTGCGTCCGACAAATTAGATTCTAAATCTGATAAATGTTTCTTCATTGGATATCCCAGGGAAACCATAGGGTATTACTTCTATCATCTAGATGATCAGAAAGTAATAGTATCCAAACACGCAACCTTCTTAGAGAAAGAGTTTCTCGAAGAAACACAAAAGGGAAGCGTGATTGAACTCGACGAAGTTCAAGAGGAAGAAACAACGACTGAAACAACAGAAGCGGTTGAGGTACCCGAAGAAGTCCCATTAGATGAGACTCCAGTGGCACCTATTCGTAGATCACGAAGAGTGTTATCTTGCATTTTCATATAGTTTTTAATATATTTTAATTATAGTAATCATGCATTTTAAGATAGTTTTTAATATTTTATAATTACTTTATGTTTAGTTTTATGTTTTAAGAGCTAATGCTTGTTCCATATGTTTTTAGGTATTATTTGGGGCAAAAATGCAATTATGGAATCATTATTCAAGTAAATAAAGTTGCCCAGTCAGAACTCCCTCTAGTTGGTGACCTCGTAGCAGTTGAAGAATGAAGACTCATGACTCTTTAAATAAATCCTTATTGTCATAAATTCCTAAAATAACTATCCAAGGAATGTTATGAAAGTTAAAGAGTCTTTTGAATGCTCAAGAAAGAGTTACACTACTCAATGCTCCCTTTAATTACATGAAAGTTAAAAAGTTGCAAAGAAGAATTCAACTCTCCATATGTTTAAGAAGTTAGAGCAAATAATTCAATCATCCATTAATCTTCTCTTTAATAGCATTAAAGTTGGAGGTTACAATGAATGCATGAAGGCATGTGCAACTATAAATACCTACATTGGAAAGCATGAAACCAGACCTGGAACAAACGTGGAACAAACATGGAACAGGCCTCACCACATCTTTTTAGCTCTCTTTTAGACTTTTTGTAGTTTTCTTTTTGTTCATTTTCGTTCTACCTTTGTAACTGATTCTAGTTCTATTTCAAAGTTTATTCTCCTTCATCTTTTCTTTTCTTTTCTTTAATTATGTTTTCTATTAAATTTCTTATTTTCTTTCCATCTACCATGAGCTAAGTCCTCCATAGCTAGAGCTATGGCGGATCCTAATCGAAGTAGATGATTTACTTGCAATCCAATTTCAAGTTCATAATTTATTAAATAGAGAATTAAACTATGGGGCTTAATTTCCTAGTTAGATATCTGATCAATATTTAGCTAAATTACAATTAATGATTTTGGTTGACCGACACTAAGATAATTAATGGAACTACATAGTTTAGACCTGTGTCTATGCGGTGCGGTTTTTCAGGGTATAGTTTCACGACTTAACTTTGGGGTTATTTCAGAGAACTTAATGCTTTCATTATACCTTTATTCTTGACTGGGCCAAAGCTAGGATAATTGTATGTGAAATAGGATTAATCTTGACTAGACCAAAGCTTGGTTAATTACTTTAGGAAATAATCACCGTCTCTAGATTAAAACTTAAGAACTTGGATAGGATTGAGTGTGGATTATATACATTAGGTTAGGTGAAGTCTTGCTCTAGTGATTTACATCATATTTAAACTCAATTTATTTCCTTGCTTACTTCATTTAATTGTTTTAAATTATTAGTTTAATATCACAACCAATTCAAGTTTTGATTGCTTAGATAATAGAAATTCACAGAAATCAATAGATATAAACACAATCCTCGAGGGTACGATACTCTACTTATTCTTTATTACTTGATCACGATGGGGTGCACTTGCCCTTAGTTTTGCACGATACACATTTCGTCCATCAAAGAGTTCGTGAACTCCCAGTTAGATATAGTTTTCTAGTGGGAGATGATGATGAGGTTCCCGTGTTAGACGACGAACCCGAAAACTACGAAGAGGCTCTTACTAGTCCAGATTCTAAAGCATGGCTTGAGGCCATGGATTCTGAAATGGATTCCATATATACTAACCAAGTTTGGACTTTGGTTGATCCACCCGAAGGGATAAAACCCATAGGGTGCAGATGGATCTTCAAAAAGAAGACTGACATGGATGGAAAGGTTAGCACCTACAAGGCTAGGTTGGTAGCGAAAGGATATCGTCAAAAACAAGGTGTTGATTATGATGAAACCTTCTCTCCCGTTGCTATGTCCAAATCAATCAGAATCATGCTTGCAATTGCCGCTCATTTTGATTATGAGATTTGACAAATGGATGTGAAAACAGCTTTCCTAAACGGAAACCTGCTTGAGGATGTATACATGATGCAACCTGAAGGTTTCATATCAAAGGATGCAAATAAAGTTTGCAAACTTCAGAGATCCATTTATGGACTCAAGCAAGCATATAGAAGCTGGAACAAGCGTTTTGACGAAACCATAAAACAATTTGGTTTCGAACAAAATTGCGAAGAAGCTTGCATTTACAAGAAAGCAAGTGGGAGCTCTATAGAATTTCTCATACTATATGTGGACGATATACTGTTAATGGGAAATGACATTGCTCTATTACAGTCAGTGAAAATTTGGTTATCTAGTAACTTCTCAATGAAAGACCTTGGTGAAGCAGCCTATATACTTGGTATAAAGATCTACAGAGATAGATCGCGTAGACTGCTTGGTCTTTCACAGGCTACATACATTGAAAAGGTGCTAAATCGGTTTAACATGCTTGAATCGAAACGAGGTAACTTACCCATGGTACATGGAGTAAAGTTAAACAATCATCAATGTCCTAAAACTGATGATGACAAACGACGCATGGCTGTAGTCCCGTACGCCAGCGCGATCGGTTCGATTATGTATGCTATGCTATGTACTAGACCCGACGTAGCGTTCGCGTTATCTGTAACGAGTCGTTACCAAGGGAATCCGGGAGACGAGCATTGGATTGCCGTAAAAAACATTCTTAAGTACTTGAGAAGAACTAAAGATATGTTTCTAGTGTACGGAGAAGGAGATCTGAAAATACAAGGATTTTCAGACGCTAGTCATCTCACAGATGAGAATGATTTTAAATCCCAATCAGGATACCTGTTTATCCTAAATGGGGGCGCGGTCAGTTGGAAAAGTTCCAAGCAGGGAAGCGTAGCATTCTCTACGACCGAGTCAGAGTACATCGCTGCTGCGGAAGCAGCAAAGGAAGCAGTTTGGATTAGAAAGTTCATTATAGAACTAGGTGTGGTGCCTGACATTGTCAATCCCATTACTCTGTACTGTGATAACAATGGAGCCATTGCACAAGCAAAGGAACCACGGTCTCATAATGCATCCAAGCACTACCTAAAGCGATACCACATCATTAGAGAGATTGTGGCTAGAGGAGATGTGAGAATAGAAAGAGTACCTACAGAGGACAACGTTGCAGATCCGTTGACAAAGCCTTTAACCCAGAAAGTACATGATCGTCATTTAACTTCTACTGGGATAAGTTTTAGAAACAATTGGCTTTAGTCCAAGTGGGAGTATGTTGGGGTTTTGTGTCCTATAGTCAATTGTTGCAGGATACAAACTTATTGTAAACGAATTGTTCTTTATATCATTTGTTTTAATGAGATATATGTTTTATAACTATATAAAGGCAACCCCTTTTAAGCACTAAATAAAGTCTAATAAAAGGAAATCCGCAAGTTTGTTTAAAGTGATTATAAAGTGTTCATACAAGCATGAAGTGAGACAAAACTTTATAATAAACTAATAAACTTAAAACCACCCCAAGTCAAGTGATATATTTAGGATTGATATATCACAGTTGAGACTTGTATGTAACAATGTCTTCTGTCCGACAGAAAGCTGATCTCACAAGCTTCACATATATAGATATCTGGACAGTTACATAGATCCGGTGAAACGTTGTTCATTAGGATTGGGGATCCGACTTGAGATAACAGGATGGGTAGATTCATCCTTGTCAACTGTTCATCTCATTGGTATTAATAGGTATAACTAATCCTCAGACTCAAAGGAATGTTAATTGGTCATCCTGAATTACTGAATGTGAGACTTTGATCCTGTGGTCCCACGATCCTTAACAGAGATGACTCTGGGGTGTGAACTGCAAAGGTTGGGTGTCACAGGAAGTAATTTCAGGGTAGTTATACATTGGATTGAGCATTTATCACTCCCGATTAATGGGAGATACATCCAAGGATCGCTTGTGGAAGACTTGACTCTAAACCCTTGCAAGGTGATAGCTTAAGAGTAGAAATACAGATTTCACTTAACCTATCTTTTTGAGTTGACTCGGCCAATAACAAGTAAAACGAACGTCTCGCTATATGTGACTTGACATTACCCATAGTCATAAGATTCAGTTCAAGGATGTAGTTGATAAAGGATCGTATTATACCGTAACTAATACGGAAGGGTTAACGACAGAATCAACCTGTCTTCTTAACGGACTCTGGGGGAATGATTACGGACTTGCCAATAACATACTCTGTACATCATTCCGTTATGCAAGAGATTAAATATAATTCTTGAAGAAATTAATTTAATAGGTTGCATACGGCCAGAAGTAGTAAGGACCTAATGGATAACACATAAGACTTGGAACCAAAAGAGAGATGGATATGATTAATAGATGGAAGCCCAATTAAGCCCAGTAAGGCCCAAATACTAGGAGGGGGGCCGAAATTTATATATGTTAGTAAGGAATTAATTTTATTCCATTAATCCTAATTAGATTAGGATTATGAATTAAATTAATTAAGAGATAATTAAGTTAGGAGTTTTAATTAGATTAATATACTCCTATTATTATCCAATTAGGTTATTTATTATTATCCTAAATGTATTTGATATATTATAAGATAATAATTAGGAATCCTATTCCGAATGGAATTCCTATTAAGTAACCTATTCCTATCTAACTAGGGTTTAGATACAAGCTAATATATATACCCCTCCCTATAGTGAATTTCGACTAAGCCTATATCCCTCCCCACTTGTGATTTTCGAAATTGCTTAAGAGAGAGAGAAAAGAATTCTATTCCCAAGTTCGTGAACAAGAATTCATACGGCATTCCATCGATTGATTAATCTTATTCATCCCTCTTTCTCTTTGATCTTGTGTTGGTTTATTAGAGGCAATCTATTTTGGTTGCATCTCATAAGGGTTGATTCTAACTTAATCTCACCGTGTTCATGAAAGAAGGAAAAACAATCAAAAGGGAGAAATTCGTTTTTCTTCGCCTACATCAGGTCAGTTCACTATTTCGAGGATTCCTGGAGATTGAACCGTCGGATCGTCGCGAGTTTTGGACAGTAGCTTCTAGACATATTCTTCCACGTTTCCACCGAAGGGATTGTCGTTCGGAGGTCTGGAAGGTCTGTTTCGGATAGGGGCAGATTGGTAAACAGTTTACATCTCCTTTGAAGTTGTGGGCACTTCGTTTGCAACGGTAGATTGATCATCGAAAGGTATTTCTTCTTATCCCTCTTTATATGAAATAACGATTAACGGATCCTATGGTTAAAAGGAAGTAGGCTAAAAAATTTATATTTTCGCTGCTATACCTTAGCCTTAATTTCCTTCAATTACAACAATATCATCACCGATGATAGACCAGTAGCGTTGATAGAAAATTGGTGACATACCGTCGAGTCCAGGGGCCTTTGTGGGGTGCATTTGCTTCAAGGCGTTGACAATCTCCTCTCTTGTGAAGGCCGCCGACAAAGAATGTTGTTGTTCCGCCGACAGCTCGGTGTTAATGGCCTCCAAGAATAGGTCTCCCGGCTCTGGATTAGAGCTACTGAACAGCTCAGAGAAATAATCGGTTACCACCCTTGCAATATTTGCTCGACCTTCTCTCCAGTCCCCATTCTTGTCTTGTAACCGAGTAATCTTTTTGTTCCTCCGTCTCGCTGAACATTTCGCGTGGAAGAAGCTCGTGTTCTGATCCCTGGCCTTAAGCCAGTCAATCTTTGCACGTTGTTGCCATTTGACCTCCTCGCGTGTCTCGAGCTCAACAATCCGCTTATGTATTCATGCCTCAGTTTCTGCAGAGGCCGGATTCGTCTGCTTTGGATCAATTCCAGCTCCGTAGTCAAGGAGCGAATTTCATGTTGAGCGTTACCAAAGGTAACTGAACTCCATTCTTTTAATCCCTTAGCCACTGCAGTAATTCGGTTCTGGACGGACAGCTCACTCCTTGGGTTTTTCCAGCTATTTTCGATAACATCATAGCACGAACCTTCTCGCGCCCACATCGCCTCAAAGCGAAAAAGCTTTCACTTATTTCCTGTCTCGCGTGCCTCAACATCGCAGCACAATAATATGGGATTGTGATCTGATGAAATTCGGGTCAGGGTGTGTACCCGTGTAGCGGGGAATAGGTCAAACCACTCATCAGTAGCCACTGCTCGGTCTAGGCGTTCCCATATGGCCTCCACTCCCTGACGCCGATTGAACCAAGTGAATTCAGCTCCCACATACCCCAAATCTCTCAGTTTGTAGTGTTCCAGGCACCTGTGAAAGTTAGTCATACTGTTGTTGTCTCTATCCCTGCCTCCTCGTTTCTCTGACTGCCAAAGAATTTCATTGAAGTCACCAAAGCCCACTAGTGGAATATTGTCCAGACTATGAATATGTTGTAGTAGGTTCCAAGTCAGAGTCTTGTTTGTTTGCTCCGGCCAACCATAAATCCCGACACCCCTCCAGGTTGTCTGCTGGTTTATTCGGACCACAAAGTATATACAATGTAGTGAATAACGAGCAATAACGACATCAATTTCCTTTTTCCAGCCAAAGATTAGTCCCCCGCTCCTTCCTACCGCGTCAATAATAAATAAATTAAAATCTGAAAACTGTCTGTAAAAAACATTGCATTCGTTTTTCTGTAATCGGGTCTCCATTAAGAAAAACATGTCTAGGCAATTATCCCTCATGATCCTTTTGAGGGTCCGAAACGTCCAAGAATTACCCAAGCCTTGGACGTTCCAACTAAGTATTTTCATAACGTAGGGTGGGGCCCAATGTCGGCCGTCACCCTCTGGTCATCATTCCGTTGTAATTTCTTTCTTCCCCTATTCTCATCAGCCAGTAACTCCTCATTAACATCAACTGACTCTCGTGCCCTCTTTAACCCCGGAATACCGACATTCTGATTTGTGTTCATTGGTAACTTACATCTGGCTAACTTCTTCACCGTTGGTTTCCGGCGTCCTCTCTTCGAACTAGACCTCTCCCCAGCTGAGAATACCATACCCTGGTACTGTTCAGACGCCCTCTTAGCTGCCACCACTAACATGTTTTGGACTCGGCTAGTCTCTCCCGCAATCCCCGAGGCTTGGGCTCAATCGGGTTGCCCCCTGCGTTCTCACTTACTATATCTGCTGGCTCGATATCCTCTTCCATATCCGTAGCTTCGCTGGAGAGCTGTTCTGGTGATGTCGCCTTTTCACTAGTGTCACCACCTGCCTGTTTCGTACTGCTCTTACTTGGTATCGGGAAAAGGCTACGTTTTGTTCCAGAAGAATCCTCTTTGTGATCTTGCTTTTTTGGCACGGCATCAGAGGTTTTTTTATCCTCAAAACCACAGCTCACAGTCCGCAGCTTTGTCGGAGATGCCCTAAGGCAAGGATCATAAGGCCAATCATTATCATTCGATCTGTCCAAAGGCTCCTCACAGTCTTCGTGCACATGCCCTATAATTCCACACAGATAACAGAAGTTCGGTAACTTTTCGTACCGAACCGCCACCCAATTTGTTGTACCTGTTTCTGTGGCCAATTTAATTCCTCGCAGTAGCTTCTTGGATACATCCATCCGAACTCGCACTCGTATGTATGTTGCCCAGTTTTCTATACTATCCTCATCCACCCGGAGCACCTCTCCAACCCGACCAGTGATCTTTTCAACCAGCTCTGTTTGCCTAAAACGTAACGGCATATCCACTAGTCGTATCCAGAACTCACACAAGTTCATGTCGAGCTGTGATAACTGCGCGACTCCCTCTAGGTTGGCTAATATGACCAGATGTCTGTCATAATGCCATGGAGACTCCTTGAGGACCATCTCCTTGTCTTTCATGGATTGAAACTCGATGATAAACAATCCATCTCCGCACTCGTTAACCTTGAATCCTTTGTATGTTCTCCAGATGGCGTTAAACGCATTTGACATGGACCGTATGTTCAACGGTTTTGATGAAAGCAGACGACCCACAACTTTCCTTGCGGCATCTGTTTCTGTGGGCACATCTCCTTGCTCGACTACTAGCGTGGTGTCCTCAGCATCTGTCAGCCTCATGTTTTTCCATTGCCCCTCAATCCCTTCCATGCTTCTTTGTAATTGAGGAGTCGTCAGTACAAGCAAGTAATGCGAGGGTAAGTATGATTGTATAAAAAAAACAAAGTTGCACCAGAAAACGGCAGAAGACCTAGCCGCACGTTCCCAACGCCGCAGGTTAGAGAAACCACATGATAGGGCGTACAAAAAATTAATTTTTTTTTCCTCAATAGAAGCTTGAAAAAAATACAAATGCGTTATCGGTAAAAAGCAAGTGTGAAATCGGAGGAGCCCGACGACAAACTCGCACACCATGTAACTTTCCCTTGCATTCCCCATGAGACAACAAGGCAAACAGACCCTCCACACAGAATAAGAACAAATAGGGGGATAAGGGGTCTCTCTGTCTAAGACCTCTTTCGGACGAAAAAGGACCAACTAATTTATCGTTGACTTTCGGTAGTAATCTATTCCATCTATATAGTTTAAAATCATTTAAAATATATTAAAAATAATAATTTCAGTAATTTGATATAATTACAATTATTACTTATTGAATTAATGTTAAGTTTTCAAAAAGTGAATTTCCAGCTAAATTTCCCAAAACAAAATTAGTGCAACCGAGCATAATGCATCATAACTCGTTGAACCCATCAATTAAAGTTTGAACACCCTATTCATACTTTCTCAACAACGATGCTTAAAGACTCCTCCTCTCCGTTATTTTATTTAAGCTTCACAACTCTCCGTACAATCAAACTCTTCGTTTCCCATAAATGCATTTCCAGTGGTTCTGTTCTCAATTTATGTTTTCAGCCGTTAATGATTCTGGAGATTAGAGAGGCTGCGATTCGCTTCTGCTTCTGGTGATCACATGTAATTCAATTCATTTTTATGGAATCCCACTTCATTTCTATTTCTATTTCTATGCTTTATCTTTTGTTAATTTCAATATTTTCGTGGATTTTCTATGAAAACCGAACCTATGAACGTTTGTATTGTATGTGTGGAAGAAGTTTTAGCCTGTTTCACTTTGTGGGTATTTTGTCACTTTACTGGGATTTGTTTTTTAGATCCTTTGGAGTCTGAATTTGGTTAGTTAAATCCGTGTTCGGGTTGATGCTATAAAGTATCTTCATTCTTTTCAGATTTTAGTAGTATTTGATTCCAAATACATCTCACTTATTCCATTTTTACGTTTATGTTTGTGTTTGCTTCGTGCTAACTTCTATATCTGAAAGAGGGTTTCTGAATTTTGTACTTCAGAAGCTTACAGGCAATCTAGAAAACAAGAAAAATAATGCAGGGTATGTGTTCATTTTCATAGATTTCATTATCAAATTATTAGCTCTCCATCTCTCTCTCTAGGCATATGGTAATCTTTTAATTGGATTTCTCGTATATTTATTTATAGCAGTCAAGCAAAAAAAAAACAAAACCTGATTATATATGCTTTGAAATTTATGCAAGTAGTTTTGTTTACTGTGTATTTGAAAAGAACATTTCTGGACCTAATTCAGATATGTAAGTGGTTTTGTATTTTCTATGTTTGCTGAGGTTCTGTACATTTTTCTGTTACCATTGGGTTTATATATATAAATATTTTGCTTAATTCAATTTGTTGGTGTCAAAGCTCCTGAATGAGTGCTGCTGTTTGGTAATGGGCTTCACAAATTGCTGTCAAAGTTAATCTAGTGATGACCAAGGTCGAATCTCACAATGTTTAGATTCAGTCTGTTTTGGATTAAAAATATAGAATAATTGTTGTCATCAATCAACAACTTTAACAATTACAATAACTTATGATATGTTTTGTCATGACTCTATTTTTGAGGATGTCTATGGAAAATACTTTTGTTTCAAAATGTTTGCAGCTCTTATAAATCAAGAGAATATTTAATGACTTTTTTTCCAACTCTATTTGTTAGTTAATATTAAGTTTTTATGAAAATTGACAACGCGATTCATATTCCAAAAATATTTATAGGTATATTTTAGTAAAATAACACTATAATTGAGACATTCTAATGACATTCGTAATCCCAAATCTTGGGTGTTCATTTTGCATAGTGGCCAATGGGCTTGGACAGGCATATGGTTTTATACTATCATGGTACTTATTATAACTTAATTTCCACTTGTTCGTCCAGAATGCACAAGTATGGAGCAAAGAGACTCACTTCTGTGCCTAACCTCAAGTTGACGAGCTTTCACTTTCAACACGAAAATAAAGGTCCCCTCTTTGCTCTCTGTTTCTCCCTTTATTCACTATTTAGTGGTTGTACTGCTTATCTATATTTATTTGTAATAATAATTCTCCCTGATTCTTTCAGATAATCAGTTCCTCTTCAATGTTCTTCAAGCATGCCAGAAATCGTTGGATATAAAAATTCCTCTTCAAACCCATGCAAGAATTATTAGACTTGGGTATGGAACTCATCCCTCTCTAATAGCTTCTTTGATCTCAACATATCTGAATTTTGATCGTCTCAACCTTGCTTATCAAGTTATCAATCAAGTTTTCTCATGGACCAACAATTTGTTTGCTATGAATATGGTTATTGAAAATTTTATGAGGAATGGAGAATATGAGATTGCTAACAAGGTATTTGATAAAATGGCTACAAGAGATGTGGTTACTTGGAACTCAATGATTGGAGGTTATGTTAGAAATAAACGACCGGAGGAGGCACTAAGGTTCTTTAGAGCAATGCTTCGCTCTAATATTGAGCCTGATAAATTTACATTTGCCTCTATCATAACTGCATGTGCGAGGCTTGGAGCACTCATTCATGCTCAATGGGTGCATGATTTGATGACTAAAAACAAAATTGAGTTGAACTTTATTTTGAGCTCTGCCTTAATTGATATGTACTCAAAATGTGGTAGAATTGAAACTGCTAAGCAAGTTTTTGATAGCATCCAACGTACAGATATTTCAATTTGGAATTCAATGATCAATGGATTGGCAGTTCATGGGCTTGCCTTGGATGCAATAACAATATTCTTGAAGATGGAGGAGGAAAATGTCTTACCTGATTCCATAACTTTTGTTGGAATTCTAACTGCTTGTAGCCATTGTGGTTTAGTGAAGGAGGGCCGCAAGTACTTTGATTTGATGATGAGCCATTACTCAATTGAGCCGCAAATTGAGCACTATGGAGCAATGGTTGATCTCTTAAGTCGAGCTGGGCTTCTGGAAGAGGCTTTTTCCATGATTAATACAATGCCAATGGAGGCAGATGTTATTATATGGAGGACACTCCTTAGTGCTTGTAGGACTTACAGAAAGCCAGAGCTGGGTGAAGTTGCGGTTGCAAAGATATCACGCCTTAAGAGTGGGGAATATGTCTTGCTGTCCAATATGTACTGCTATCAGAAGAGATGGAATAATGCGCAACTAGTGAGAGAAATGATGAAAAAGAAGAAAGTTGGAAAAGTAGAGGGGAAGAGCTGGTTTGAGTGGGGAGGTGTGGTTCAGCAGTTCAAGGCGGGTGACCGATCTCATCGTGAAACGGAATCAATCTACAAAATATTGGATGGGTTGATTAAAAAGACAAAGTTAGAGGGATTTGTCCCCACAACAGAGTTGGTTCTGATGGATATTTGTGAAGAAGAAAAAGAGGGAAGCATGTATCATCATAGTGAGAAGTTGGCATTGGCCTATGGGATCCTTAAAACTGGCCCTGGAATGCCAATTAGAATTACAAAGAACATTCGAATCTGCTATGACTGTCATAATTGGATAAAAATGGTGTCTGAGATATTATGTAGAGTGATTATTGTAAGGGATCGAGTACGTTTTCACCAGTTCGAAGGAGGTAGATGCTCTTGTGGAGACTACTGGTAGACAGTTGTAGGACTATTAGTGAATGTCTGAGGATATAAAGTAACACTTGATCTATTTTGTAATTTTGGTGGGGTTCAGTTCAGTGTGCCTCAAATTACTGGAACAATAAACTTTTGATGCAAAGCGATACTACTTTTTAACTTGCAGCAGTGCTAGCACAAGACACAGTAAGTAAGTAGTGGTACAACTGGACGGGAGTGGGGAATGGGATGCATTCCTACTCCGTAACCAACATTTGCAGGGATGGAGACCGAGAATCCTGGTTGTGGGGATCTTTTTGCCCCATAGTATTATTTACATAAAAGTCATCCACCCCTTCCTAACATTATAACCACTTATGAAAATAAACGACCTTAAAATGACTTTTAACGATATTAAAATGGAAACTACAAGAATGAAGACTTTTTAGAACCATATTTATTATGGAACTACGATTTTTTAAATTCCAAATCACCATTTTTAAATCTCTCTAAATAACCATTTTCTCTCCTAACAAAACGATTTCTAAATGACCTCAAAATCAAAAAAGTTTAAGAATTAAAGTTGATTTAAGTTCAAAAATTAAATATGTTTAAAATATCATTTCCATTAGTTATACAATTGAGGATTACTTGAAATCATAGTGATCAAGGTTGAGTGGTTTTTATATTAATAAATGCAAAGTTGAATAATTTTTATGTTAGGTTTCTGAAGTTGAGTTGCCACAATGTTACAAAGAGTGAGATTGAGTGAGTGTAACTTACCTGGAAAAGAAGTATAAAAAAGAAAAATTTACCCTCTATATGTTAAAAGGTGAGATCATCGTTGGATTAGTTGGAGATCATCGTTGGATTAGTTGAAAAATTTACCCTCTATATGTTAAAAGGTGAGATCATCGTTGGATTAGTTGGAGATCATCGTTGGATTAGTTGAAAAATTTACCCTCTATATGTTAAAAGGTGAGATCATCGTTGAATTAGTTGGAGAATTCATCACAAGGTACCTTATATTGGGGTGTTTATGGGGATACTTTGGGGGTTTACATGAGGACGAGGCAATGATTCCCATCCAACCAGGTTTTGAGAGTTATTTGGGGTGGAAAAAGGTTGAATTCGGTCACAACAGCTTCTACACCGGGAGAAAGGGGAAATTTCATTTCCCACTCTAAGAATTGGGTGAACATACCTAGTTTGGTGGAGGGAGGGGGAAGATGTGCCCTTTCATTTTCTTTAGACAGTGTTAAGTGTCATTTGCCGAAGCCAGGGATAAACCTCTAGAAGAGCATTCATACGGTATTTAGAAATCGTGGAGGAGTGGTAAAAAACTTTAGGGTTAACTTTCCTAGGTTTGGCCACTCCTTCATCGGCGACATTTTCATCTGAGTTTTCTAAAACCTCAACTACTTCAGCGTCAACATTCCTATTGGGACTTTCTAGGGATTCAATGATCTCATTAGAGATTTCTGAGTTTTCGGGAAAGGTTTCAGTATTACATTGAAGAGATCTTCGAACCTTTTTGGTTCCATGATTGGAGGAAGAAGTCATTTCAAAGAAAAATAGTAAAGAAGAAATTCAAGAAAAAAGACCAGAAACTTACAATGTGCAGAATAAGCAGAGATGGCAAGGATCGGAGAAAACAAACTTTGAAATATAGAAAGTAATTTATAATCTCAAGATTGGGACAAGCCAAACGTTTTATCTTAGGAATATATAAACGTGTTTGTCATTATTGTGAACCTAATGAAGAAGGAGGCTATGTAATAATGACAATGATTTCATCCGACGCCAATAATGACACCTTGCGTTTTGATCAATGAAAACCTAGAAGAATTTCATAATTGCACTAGGGGGGGACATCTGATACGGTACTAAGTCATTTGGGCTTTTGTTAGCTGGCCCCGTTATGATCCGAAGACCTCAAATGGGACTAAGTCCACCAAGCCCTGCTACGATATTAATCTTGGCTGAAGCCTGACTAAAGATAAGGCTTCAGATACCTTGATTAATCGAAGGACATCTTCAGGGATGTATTTGGAAACACGTGGGCCAATGAGCACACTGGATTCCAAATACACGCTCCTCGTTTTCAGAAGTACAGTGGCACAGAAAGATAAGATCCAAAAACCTATCAGATGTTGCCATGTGTACAGGTACACTTTATTTTATCTATAAATAGTAGAGACATTCCACAATCTCAGGTATCTTACTTAAACTAATCATTTCTTCATTTCTCTAATCTACACTAGCCAGATATTATCTCTAATATCTCCTGAATTTAGCATCAGAGAGGGTTCGCCAGAACTCCGACCCCTTTTCTGACGTCTTTTATAATCTCAGGTGACCGGAAGATCAACAGAGAATCATTTATCATGAAGTGCGATAACAACCTGTAATAAAAGAGAAATCAACACGAAAAAACGGGTTAGAGAAAATCACACATAACACACAATTAGATCGCTATCTTCCAACCTTATTCCTCCACGCACACGTGGTTCGAGTCCCTTCCTAGGATTTTTGGCTCGGGCTCACATTGCATTAACATGGAATGTGTGATGCTGTCATTTATTGCAAGGATTAAAGAAATTATCAAAAAGTTGCAACTCGTTTGGCGTTCCAGCGTTTGGTAATGTTTTATACCGACCAACTGAGGTATTTGCTTAAATGTGTCATTTTTATCGATCCATGAGACAGATTATATTTTCGGGTTTGAACTTTCCTATACTGGTCAATATTAAAAAAAAACACTGTTATGTTATTCATAAGTCGAGTATAAGTTAACCATGATGCATACCGCGTATGTCGCTGATCGTACCTTTCTTTTACTTCAAGGACATACCATGTATGTCATCATGTTTCATGATGCGTCGGTATTGAAAAAAAATACACCATTATGCTACTTGTATATGAAGTATGAGTTAACCTTTGGCATATACCCCGTATCTCGCAACTTGCATCCTATTTGTACCTTGAGCCTCGGACACGCCACAGATGTTGTCCTGCCATGTAATATGCCTGCATTTCAGAAACACGTCGTTGTGTTATTTGTGTCTTGAGTCCAAAACCATTTTACATTTTGTCAAGAAAATAAAACATATATTAAGTAAATATATAATTGTTATTTTTATTATCCATTGTTATTTATATTGAAAAATTATAAAATTTTATTATTAATAAATAAGGAAATAAGGAAATAAACATAATATTTAAGTATAATATGGTTAGAAATATAATATGAATTTCATTAAATAAATTATTATTTTATTAATAAAAATAAAAATATAGAAAGTTAGACATATTGATGGCATGGGGTATCCCAAAACGGGATATGATGCCTCCCATTACGAAGTCAATGATTTTGTCTGCCGTGATTATGAATACAACTTCAGCTTCGATCCATTTCGTGAAATGATCCACGGCTACAATCACGAACTTCTTTTGCCTAGTCATTGTTGGGAAAGGTCCCACAATGTCTATTCCCCAAGTGGCGAACGGCTATCCCTCCAAGATAGGCTTTTAAAGAGACTTAGGTTTGTGGTTGTCATTTGTATGGATTTGACAGTTGTGACACACTTCGATGATCTTTTGCGCATCTTGTTCTACTTGGGCCAGAAATACCCCATCAGCCGTGCTTTTCAAAAAATAGTGGCGGGCACCTCATAGGCCCTGCATACTCCATCATGTAACTCTTGCAAGACATATTGACCTTCTTCTTTAGTAATGCATTTTAGCCATGGCTGCTAAAGGACTTTCGATATAGGTGGTCATTTATAATGGAATATTGGGCAGCCTTCTTCACTAACCTTCGAGCATCCTCCTTACTTTAGGGTAGAGTATCAGTTTTCAGATACTTGAGGATTGGGGTACGCCAATCTGTGTCATCTGTCTCCATCAGAGTCATGACCTTTTTGGCGTAGACTGGTTTAGATTTTATCTCAAAGGGGCATGTCATGTGAGGGTTTTCCATTGATATATACTCGAAGCCATTTTAGCCAGGTGATCAGCCTCGTTGTTAGACCCACAACGTGTTGGTCCCTGGTAATTAGTTCCAAGGGGGGGTTAGGAACTAATATAACTTTTTGCGTTTTAATTAGGCTGACTGAAGTTATTTTTGAGAGTTTGTTAACTCAGCCTTTGGTCAGCTTGGTGAGATATATCACATGACAGCTTCAGTCAAATGTTGACCAAAGTAGTTTTCTTGATAGTTAGGAATTGACACTCTTGGAGGTCAGCTTCCAACTCAGCACCACTTACTTACTCAGGATCAGCTTAGGGAATTTATATGCTGAGTAAATAAAGAAAACAACACATGCAGTTATAAGAGAGAGTTTAGAGATTACTCAGTATCACTTATCCTGGTTTGGCCTCTCTGCCTACGTCCAGTCCCTAGAGTCCTCCGGGCTTTTTGAATCCAATACTGAGCTCTTTAAAGGTAGAGCACAAACCAATTACAAGGCAGTTGAATATGCAAGAGTACCTTCCTCTATTCGTCTACTCAACTCCTACCAAGTGCTACAACCCAGCACCTAGATTTCTCTACCACTGAAATGCTTACAACCAAGCACTCATCTTTACACTCTCAATATTCTTATTGATCACAGACTTGTTCCTTTTTGAACTAAAGAACATTTTAGATGATTACAACTCAATCTAGCTTTTACACATAGAATAGAAATGTTGGTGTAAGATTCTTTTTGTATTTGAGTGCTTTTGAAACTTTCTCTCTTGTATTTTTCTTTCGATGCTTCAGTGCATATCCATGTTTTTCGATTGTCCTTTTATAGAGGGAAATCTGTAGATTTGATCGTTTTGAATTGTCCTAACCGTTAACATCAAAACGGCTCTTTTGGGGAACAATTTCTGGAAAGCTTCAGACTGCACCTCCATTCCCAATTTCTGTTTTCTTCAGGCGTCAGGTTTGTCTTCTAGCGTCTGGTTTGTCTGTTTGTGCCAGTTGTCTGTTTCCAATAATCCAACGTCCCATGACTCTCGGAATTAGTCTTTTAGGTGTCTTCGAGGTTCCAATTATTGGTGCAGAAGATTTGCAGACTTTGTCTTTGAACGAATCCTTCATGCTGTCCTGACTGTTACTCAGCTTTGTTTGTTCTTTTCAAATGTTCACGGTTCATGCTGAGTTCCTTCAAGGTCAGCTCCGTTTTGTTTAACCGCTCCTGAAGAAGTCTTCAGCTTTAGTCATCTTCGTTTTGTTTCAGAATTTTAACTCCACTCAGCTTCTATTCTGTCATGTTGAGTTCCTTTCTATTCAGCTTCGTTTGTGCTGTCTTTTGTCCTGTCTTTACTTTATATTTTTTTTTTTGCACTCAATATTTAACAAACATATTAGTACAATTAAATCAAAGCATCTAAATTTAATTGCCTCTTAATCATGGATGATTTTGTCAAATCAAAATCTTGTGGAAAGGTGTTTCAACAAACTCCCCCATTTTGATGTTGGCAAAATACATAATTATGGAACTCAGTTATAAGTTACCCCATGATTGAATTATTTTTCATATGGAAACTACTCCCCCGTAAGGGTTGCAACTGTTTTTGAACTTTCCATGTTTTAGTTTTGAAATAGACTCAGGATGTGTGGCTAACTGGATTTAGTTCTAGTGTATCTTGAGTTTCAGTCAGTTTTTAGAAATGTTTGAATACTCAGATTGGTTCATTCATTAATATGCAAATGCTGAGTATTAGTTTGTTCAATTTTGAGAGGTGTGACATTCGAAAAGAAAAACAGTTCATTAAGGCATACACAAAATACAGCATACAATGCAAAATATCACTGCCTACCAAATAGATTTCCTAAACAAAAACTTAGATTTCATTTGTGCTAGAACCACTAGCCTTAACCTTTTTCCTTCACAAAAAAAAACAGATATCACTTGTGCTAGTACCCCTAGCCTTAACCTTTTCTTCTCGTCTTTCCTTTGAGGGTTCACTGTGTAGCTTTACCTTTTCCTTTTACTCTGCTTCCAGATGCACCTGTCTCTTTGGGAGTTCCATCTTGAGGTCTCTCCCCCGTTTTGCCGGCATCACCCTTATAGATGAAGGTGTCATTGCGTGCAGCTGAGGATAGAACATTGGAATAATGCTGTAAGCGCTTCGTGCTCTCACTCAAGCCATCTATGACAGGAATGCAATCATCACGAATTGTTCGAGGTACAGGGATAGATCCAGTAATCAGGTTGATTATACACTCATGGGACTTGCTGAGCCAAGTGAGGGAGCTGGTTATTTGAGCAAAGGATTGATGAAACATCTTCAAGATAGCAGAATCATAGAAGATGCGTTGACCAAGGTCATAACGAATAGCCTGGCGAGTGCTTGGTGAAGAGTGGTCACTGACTGGGTCAATCTCCATCTGGGCTTTGTGGACACTAAGAAGACTCACAGCTTCACTGAGTTGGTCAATTTGACATTGAGAGGTGGAGGAAATAAGCTCTTGAGTACAGATGAGATCAGCAGTCAGCTTGTCAAAGCATGCCTTCAACTCAGTAGATGTGGCATATGCAGGATTTGCCGGTGTCCCAAAGTTGGGCAGATTTTCTTGGAGATTGGCAAATTGTTGATTCAACTCTGCCGAAGTGGCATAGCCAGGAGTCGGGACAGAGATATTGTTGATTTTGTCTTCAATGGAGTTGATATGATTGATCATGAGCAGGAATAGTTCAGTCAGCTTGGTAATGTGCTCTTGAGTAGGCTGCTGGGATTGGACAGTTGTCATAATACTGATAAGATCTTTGAGGCCCTTAAGTTCTGTGAGAAGCTGAGTAATGGAAGGGGTAGGAGTGGACTCAGCATTGGCAGTTTTAACAGCATCAGAAGTGGTGAACTCCTGCAGAAGTGATTGGGTCGTTTCCATGAGGCGACGTCCAGCCCGAGTTGCTGTAAAATGGGCTTGGTGCTTATCGGAATCTGGTTCAGACACAGGAATGTGGGTGGAGCTGGACGGTGGTAGAGTTTGGTCTTGATGAGGATGCGGAGTGTGAACATGTGGTTCCATAGCAGTTTTCTCTTGTTGAGTCACTGAGTCTACGAGATCTTGCTCGGCAGAGTTTGGATTGGGTGGAGTCTTGGCATGTTCCTCGATCTGAGTAACAGTGGCTTGATTTTTATCCATATTAGTGGAAGGAGACTCAGTGTGATGAGAAAAATACTCAAACTGGATAGTGGAGGGATCCGTAGTTGGCTCAGAGGGAGAATCGGCTAAGAGATCGATAAGGAGAGGTTTGTTAGCCTTCTTCTTAATTCTTCTGAGGGACTTGGTTTTTTATGGTGACGTATCAGTTTGAACATCTATATCCTCAATCTCAGGTTCAACATCATGTACCTGCTCAATAATGTCCAGCTTAACATGATCGGGTTCATTAGTATTGAGCTGAATATCATCCTGACTTCCGTCTTCTTCTTCATCAGCTTGCTTAGCTGGGGTTTTCTCAAGATCGACCCTAATATCTTGAGCACAGTGAGATTCAGGTGTCACAACCTGATCAGTTTCAATAGTTTTTAAGGCAGAGCACCTCTTTTTCCTTATCAGGGGCTGTTCTGGAGATTCCTTACTTGCTTCCTCGGGTACAGTTTGCCCTTTCCTTGTTTCTGCTAACTCAGGTGTAACCTGAGGCAGGTTGGCATCAGCATGCTTTCCTCTGGTCATAGCCCTCCTTTTTCTGGGCACAGTGTCAATATCCTTAGCACAAGTGGCAAGTGGCTTCCTTTTCCTTTTCTCTTTTGAAAGATCGGCAGCGATATCCTCTGGTTCAACCTCTGGTACAACATCAACTTCTGCTGGCTCATCCTCCTCAATTTCTTCTTGCTTAGCATTGATTCCTTCCTCATCCTCCTCAACTTCTTCAAGTCCTTTCAATGGTTGGCTATGTACTAACCCAAACAATAGTGCAGCAGTTATCTCAGACCCTAAGCTCTTAACCTCACTGATCGTTTCTATGTTGTGGTCTGCAAGAATTTTCGTGATTAGAGAGCCTAACCTGAGTTTCTTTCCTCCGCGTTGAAAAGCACTGACTAGAAACACAGGTAAGTTGAGTGGATTGTAGGTTAGCATGTGCCAAATAAAGCACTGCTCAAAGTTAGATGCAGATGAGGCTGCGTTGAGTTTAGGGAAAATGAAGTTAGTGAGGATGAAGTGTGCCATTTTCTGGTGTTGTCCTAAACAAGTACTGGGCACTTCTCCTTTGTAGTTTGCAGGTTTGCAAAACTCCTTAACGTGGTCGAGCTTTTCTTTTGTTGTCCTGAACTCTGTTCCTTTGTTAGGCAAGTTCAGTAAGGTAGCGAGATACGACGGAGTGATTACGATCTTGCGGCCTTTAACATGTGTTTCCAAATAGTCAACATCATCTTTATCAACCTTGAGACCAGAGTAGAATTCCTTAACGAGTCGTGGATAGGAGGTTCTAGGTAGAGAGAAGAAACCTGTCCATTCGTTTTTCTCAATCCATTCGCAGAATGGCTTCTCGGCGGTAACAAAAATGGATGAGAACCAACGGCACTTGAGGACTTCAAGTTTATCTACTTTGGAGCAAACCTTTACCATGGATCTAACCTTAACTTTCTTTGGTTTGGAGGAGCTTGCTGGCGTATCCTGAGGACGTTTTTTTGTAGTTGGGATGAGAGATTTAGGGTTTTCATCGATAGGTTGTTCATCGGGGTTACCACCGGAGCAGCTCTGGGGTTTAGACATTCTCAGAGTTTTTAGGTGACTTTGGAAATTTTGGACTCTGAAAAGATTTTGAATGCCAAGGATTTTTGTGTGAAGTGAAGGTAAATAGGGATTTTTCCTCTACTTATTGAAACCTAAATCGTCGTTTGAACTATCCGATTTTATCTTGGGGAATTCAATGGACAGAGATTCTGCCATTTATGACGCTCTTCGGCGCATGGGTTATTTCATAATTATTTACCTTTCCTAGGTTCCTTTTATTACACGTGTTGGCATTTATGGTTGCAAGTGGGCTTTTGGTACGGTTTTCCTAGAAGGTGAACCGTTTGTGAAACTGAGTATTTAGTTTTATCCAGACAAATTTTCTGTCTCTTAGTGACTCATCATAAGCTAATTACTCAGCATGTACATTTACTTAGCATAGGGTGATTATTTGTTATGTTTACTCAGCACAGAATATTTACACGGTATTTGCATTGCGCTCAGTATAATCACTTATGTATATGTCAACTTAGCATAGAGTGATTTCTATATATCAAGCTTGGTAAGTAGTAGATGTTTATTTTTACTCTACTCAACATGGCATTTGCACATTCAATCAAATTTTCACTCAACATGGCATTTGCACATTCAATCAAATTTTCACTCAACATGGCAAAATATTCAATTTATGCAGGTTTAGTTAGAGTGGATTTGACATACCAATGGCTTCCCTTAGTGTATTGAATTGTTCTCGTTCCAAGGGCTTTGTGAAGATATCTGCAAGCTGATCATTTGTAGGTACATAGGTCAGCTTGATCTCATCCTTTAGTACATGATCTCTGATGAAGTGATGTCTTATGCTAACATGCTTCATCTTGCTGTGTTGGACTGGATTTTTTGATAGATCAATGGCACTCTTGTTATCACATTTGATCTCTATTGTCTTTGTTTTGACTCCATAATCCTCAAGCTGTTGCTTTATCCATAGGACTTGAGCAACACAGCTTCCAGCAGCCACGTACTCAGCTTCGGTTGTAGATAGGGCTACGGATGATTGCTTCTTGCTGAACCAAGATACTAGATAGCTTCCGAGAAAATGACATCCTCCCGAAGTACTTTTTCGTTCTAGCTTATCTCGTCCATAGTCAGTATCAGTGTATCCAATGAGTGTGAAATCATTTGAAGTTGGATACCATAGACCTGCATCAACTGAGCTCTGCAAGTATCTAAAAATTCTTTTTACGGCAGTTAGATGAGATTCCCTGGGGTCAGCTTGATATCTAGCACAATAGCATACTGAGTACTGAATATCAGGTCTACTAGCTGTGAGATAGAGTAAAGAACCTATCATACCTCGATAGAGTTTACTATCAACTGACTTACTCTTCTCGTCCTTGCATAGGACAGTATCAGTACCCATAGGGGTTGATATTGGCTTACAATCTACCATGTTGAATTTCTTTAACATTTCCTTGGTGTACTTCGACTAACTTATAAAGATGCCATTCTTACCTTGCCTGATTTGAAGTCCAAGGAAGAAGTTGAGTTCACCCATCATAGACATTTCGAATTCAGTTTGCATCTGTTGGCTAAATTCTTTGCACAAAGATTGGTCAGTAGCACCAAATATTATATCATCTACATATATATGTGCAAGTAGGGTATGTTTACCCTTTTTCTTAATAAACAGGGTTGTGTCAGCTTTTCCTCTGACATAGTTCCTGGTCAGCAGGAAGTTGGTCAACCTCTCATACCAAGCTCTTGGAGCTTGCTTTAGGCCGTACAAGGCCTTTTTGAGTTTATAAACGTGGTTTGGAAACTTTGGATCTTCAAACCCAGGAGGTTGATTAACATATACCTCTTCGTTTATAAATCCATTAAGAAACGCACTTTTTACATCCATTTGATACAGTTTAAAGTTCATATAACTGGCATAGGCACACAATATACGTATTGCTTTTAGTCTTGCAACAGGAGCAAATGTTTCTCCATAGTCTATACCTTCTTGCTGACTATAGCCTTGAGCTACAAGTCGAGCTTTGTTTCTAATCACATTTCCATGCTCATCTAGTTTATTTCTAAAGACCCACTTGGTTCCTATGGGCTTTTGATTCCTAGGTCTAGGTACTAAATCCCATACCTCATTTCTGGTGAATTGGTCAAGTTCTTCTTGCATGGCATTTATCCAATATTCGTCTTGCTCAGCATCAGCAAAATTCTTTGGCTCAAGCATTGAGACAAAGGCAACATTGCTGAGGTATTTTCTAAGCTGATCTCTTGTCATCAACTTGTTGTTGGCAGCATCAAGAATGGCATGTTCTGTATGTCCTCTTGGGATTTTTATTTCTTTGGGCAATGTTGAGTCGTTTGGAAGAGGTGTTTCTACAATTTCCACGGGAATAGATCGGTCAGCAAACGATATTTCAATTTCTTGCTTACCTTGGGTCAGCTCCTGTATAGATGACACAGAGGCTTCTGGTTGATTAGCGGAAGCTGAGTTTGGTTCATCTTCTTCAGGCTGAGCTGACTTACCTGTAGGGTCAGTTTCATTGAACTCAACATGTACAGACTCTTCTACAACCTGAGTTCTTTTGTTAAATACTCTATATGCTTTACTGTTTGTTGAGTACCCTAAAAAGATCGCCTCATCAGCTTTAGCATCGAATTTAGCAAGGTTGTCTTTTGTATTGAGTATAAAGCATTTACACCCAAAGGCACGAAAGTATCCAATGTTGGGCTTTCGTCCTTTCCAAAGTTCATATGGGGTTTTCTTAAGTATAGGTCTAACTAGAGCCCTATTCAGTATGTAACATGCTGTGTGAATAGCTTCACCCCAGAAGTACTTTGGAAGCCTATTTTCACTCAGCATTGTCCTAGCTATTTCGACAATGGTTCTATTTTTCCTTTGAACCACCCCATTTTGTTGAGGTGTTCTAGGAGCGGAGAAATTGTGGTCAATACCACTGATTTCACAAAATTCATCAAACTGTTGATTTTTGAATTCTCCACCATTGTCGCTTCTAATGTGAGCTACTCTTAGGTCTTTATCATTTTCAAGCTTTTTGATCAATGTGGTAAACATCTCAAAGGTTTCATCCTTGCTACTCAGCAAGATGATCCAAGTGTACCGAGAGAAATCATCTACAATAACCAAAGAAAATTTCTTACCTCCCAAGCTGAGTGGCTGGATAGGTCCGAAAAGATCCAAGTGTAGTAATTCCAATGGCCTTTTGGTTGAGACAATATTTTTGCTATGAAATGACTTTTTAGTTTGTTTGCCTTGCTGACAGGCTTTACATAGTTGATCTTTTTCAAACTTTAATTTGGGTAATCCCTCAACTAATTGGTTTCTAGCTAATTTGGCAAGAAGGTCCATGCTGACATGCCCAAGTCTTCTATGCCATAGCCAGGAGTTGTCCTCTTTAGACACTAAGCATATGTTTTTAGAAAACTGTTTTTCCAAGTTTAACATATACACATTTTCTACACGAGGGGCAGTTAAAATCAGTTCATTTGTATTTCCCTCGAGTATTTGACACTTAGTATCATCAAATACAACCTTTCTGCCGCTCTTGCAAAGCTGAGCTACACTCAGCAGATTGTATTTGAGACCTTTAACTAAGGAGACAGATTCAATAGTTGGGTTACCTCCGATAGTACCTGAGCTGACTATCTTACCCTTCTTGTTGTCTCCAAAGCTTACACTTCCACCTCATTTAAGCTCTAGTGTGATGAACTGAGTTTCATCACCTGTCATATGCCTTGAGCATGCGCTGTCTATATACCATAGTTTTGACTTCTCCACGCATGTCAAGCTGACCTGTAGTTTAAACTATTCATTTTTAGGTACCCAATTTCTTTTGGGTCCTTTCTTGTTAGTATAAACAGGTGCAAAATCATATTTTAGCTTGTGACGACATACTTTTGTGGTGTGGCCTGGCTTACCACAGAAATCACAAAAAGGTACCCTTTGTGGGTTGAACTGAGTATAGTCAGCATTATTGTGTTGGGCATGCCAACATACTTTTGTGGTATGCCCTTTTCTTCTGCAGAAGTCACATTGGACAGTCCGCTTGTTATGCCAACATATATCCTTTGTGTGTCCCCTTTTTCCACAACACTCACATTGAGTAACTTGCTTATGCTGACTAGTATTTACGTACTCAGCATGAGCTTTATTTCTTTTTGAGCCCTTCTCTTGACTCTGTAACGTTGTGATATCCTTTCTAAGTTTCTTTGACTCAGATTGAACCTCCGTGACAAACTTATGTAAGATTTGCATGTTGGTATGCAAGTCAGAGTTGTCCTGGAGAAGATATCGGAGGTCACTCAGCTTGACCTCTTCAATCTCATCACAGCGCCTACTGAGTGCCTTAATCTTCTTGTTACACTTCTTTGTTAGTGTATATAAGTCACTCAGGGCATTTACCATTTCGTTTCTAAGCAAAAGTAAGGATGTTACCTCATTGTTGTGATTTTCTTGGTCAGTTTCATCAGAGAGGTCAGCATGCTCAGATTGGGATTGGTCAGCTCCATCATCTGCCATAAAACATATGTTGGCTGTTTCATTTTGCTCAGCTTCGGATGATGTTGACTCATCACTGTCACTCCAAGTGGCTACCATAGCCTTTTTGCTTCCCTTCTTCTCTTTCTTGAGGTTGGGACAGCTTGACTTGATGTGCCCGGTTTGATGACACTCAAAGCATGTGACGGATTTCGAGCTGTCCTTCTTGTACTTGTCACTTGACTCAGCTTTGTACTTATCATTTCTTCTAAATGATCTTTTGCCGTTTCTATCATTTCTCCTGAACAACTTTTTCATCTTTCTGGTGAACATGGCCAGTTCCTCATCATCAGTTGATTCAGCTTCAGTTGAGTCAGCTTTCATGACAAGGGATTTTTGTTTCTTATCTTCTGATTTTTCTTTCTCTTTGGCTTCAAAATTTTTCATTGAAATTTCATGCGTCAGCAGGGATCCGATCAGCTCATCATATTTGTAGGTAGTCAAGTCTTGAGCTTCTTCTACTGCTGTTTTCTTTGCTTGCCAGCTCTTGGGCAGACTTCTCAGAATTTTCTTCACTTGTTCTTCTTCAGTGAAGTTCTTACCAAGCCTTTTTAGCTCATTTATGATGTTTGTGAATCTTGCATTCATTTCTGAGATGTCTTCGTTTTCCTTCATCTCAAACAGCTCGTAGAGTCTCATATGTTGATTGACTTTAGACTCCTTAACTTTGCTTGTGCCTTCATAGGTTACTTCAAGCTTCTTCCAGATCTCCTGTGCTGACTCACAACCTGAAATCTTATTGTATTCTGCAGCATCTAACGCACAGTGAAGCATGTTTATAGCCGAAGCATTATTTTGTAGTTTTCTGAGGTCATCCTCTGTCCACTCAGCCTCACTTTTAACAATTTTCTCATTGTTAACAGTTTTGTATGGCACATGTGGACCTTGAACAATTGCAAGCCATGCACTCATGTTTGTGGCTTGTATAAAGTTCTTCATCCTATTCTTCCAGAAGGTATAGTTTGACCCAAAGAATAGAGGAGGTCTAGTGATTGATAATCCCTCAGGGAGTATCTGTGTTGTTTGGTTTCTTGGAAGGAAACGAGTACTATTCTCACCCATTTTTTAGGGATCAGCTCAAGATTGTTCGATCTTTAAGTAGTGAGCTTAAGCTCTGATACCACTTGTTGGTCCCTGGTAATTAGTTCCAAGGGGGGGTTAGGAACTAATATAACTTTTTGCGTTTTAATTAGGCTGACTGAAGTTATTTTTGAGAGTTTGTTAACTCAGCCTTTGGTCAGCTTGGTGAGATATATCACATGACAGCTTCAGTCAGATGTTGACCAAAGTAGTTTTCTTGATAGTTAGGAATTGACACTCTTGGAGGTCAGCTTCCAACTCAGCACCACTTACTTACTCAGGATCAGCTTAGGGAATTTATATGCTGAGTAAATAAAGCAAACAACACATGCAGTTATAAGAGAGAGTTTAGAGATTACTCAGTATCACGTATCCTGGTTCGGCCTCTCTGCCTACGTCCAGTCCCCAGAGTCCTCCGGCCTTTTTGAATCCAATATTGAGCTCTTTAAAGGTAGAGCACAAACCAATTACAAGGCAGTTGAATATGCAAGAGTACCTTCCTCTATTCGTCTACTCAACTCCTACCAAGTGCTATAACCCAGCACCTAGATTTCTCTACCACTGAAATGCTTACAACCAAGCACTCAGCTTTACACTCTCAATATTCCTATTGATCACAGACTTGTTCCTTTTTTAACTAAAGAACACTTTAGATGATTACAACTCAATCTAGCTTTTACACATAGAATAGAAACGTTGGTGTAAGATTCTTTTTGTATTTGAGTGCTTTTGAAACTTTCTCTCTTGTATTTTTCTTTCGATGCTTCAGTGCATATCCATGTTTTTCGATTGTCCTTTTATAGAGGGAAATCTGTAGATTTGATCGTTTTGAATTGTCCTAACCGTTAACATCAAAACGGCTCTTTTGGGGAACAATTTCTGGAAAGCTTCAGACTGCACCTCCATTCCCAATTTCTGTTTTCTTCAGGCGTCAGGTTTGTCTTCTAGCGTCTGGTTTGTCTGTTTGTGCCAGTTGTCTGTTTCCAATAATCCAACGTCCCATGACTCTCGGAATTAGTCTTTTAGGTGTCTTCGAGGTTCTAATTATTGGTGCAGAAGATTTGCAGACTTTGTCTTTGAACGAATCCTTCATGCTGTCCTGACTGTTACTCAGCTTTGTTTGTTCTTTTCAAATGTTCACGGTTCATGCTGAGTTCCTTCAAGGTCAGCTCTGTTTTGTTTAACCGCTCCTGAAGAAGTCTTCAGCTTTAGTCAGCTTCGTTTTGTTTCAGAATTTTAACTCCACTCAGCTTCTATTCTGTCATGCTGAGTTCCTTTCTATTCAGCTTCGTTTGTGCTGTCTTTTGTCCTGTCTTTACTTTATATATTTTTTTGCACTCAATATTTAACAAACATATTAGTACAATTAAATCAAAGCATCTAAATTTAATTGCCTCTTAATCATGGATGATTTTGTCAAATCAAAATCTTTTGGAAAGGTGTTTCAACACAGCGTACATGTATCATTTCCCACTTCACCTTTTTTTCTTCCATATCCTTAATTAGGGTACGGACCTCCTCTACATACAAGTGTAGGATTTCATCTTTGAAGGCGTGGTTGTTAGTGATCTGTTTGACCACTAATTGGGAGTCACTATATATCATGACTAGAGGTGAGCATCGTATGGTTTGGTTCAAAACCGAACCAAATAAAACTGAACTAAATAAGGGTAAATTTTGTAAACCAAACCAAACCAAATTGTAATTCGATTTGGTTCAAACGGAACCAAACTATTTCGGTTTGGTTTAGTTTGGTTTTCTTACAAACCAAATTAGAGAAAATTAAACAAAGTTCCATGAACTTTGTTTTACATTCTCTTTGTTAACTTAGTTTATAAATTATCAAAAATCTTAAACAAATATTTCTAAAACTTCTTTTTATATAATTCTAAATAATTCATGTAAAATAATAAAAATCTCATAATAACATAATAATAAACCTAAATAATAATCTAATATCCCAAATAAACTAAAATAATAATCCAATATAAATTCATTTAAGTTTTCTTTTTAATAACCAAATATTAATAGTCTGATTTGTAGTGGGCTGGACAGTAGTAAGACTAAGTTTTGGGCTGTGTTTTTTTAAATAACCAAAATAATATTATAATTCGGTTTTTTGGTTTTCTAGTTTATACCCAATCCAAACCGAAAACCAAAGTTGCATAAAAATGAGATCCGAACCAAACCAAATTGCAATTTGGTTCGGTTTTTTTCGATTTTCTGGGCTTGGTTCAATTTTGCTCACCCCTAATCACGTTCCGCTCCGGGGCCAATTCCATTATTAATTGCAATCCCAATATTATTGCTTCGTATTCGGCTGCATTGTTGGCGGCTGTGGAATCCAATTTTGCCGCATAATGGATTTTGATATGCTCGGGTCCTCTTATCACTACTCCAATTACATCCCCTACAGAGGAAGAGGTCGCATCAGTGTATATTGTCCATTCTTATTTCTTTCCAGTAGAGGGATTTGGATTTCCTCGGTGAATTCATTGACGAAATTCGCCAATACTTGGCTTTTAAGTGCTGATCTCCCCTCGTATCGTATGTCAAACTCGCCCAGGCGTATTGACCACTCCATTATTCTTCCCGATGATTCTGGTTTCTATAGCATTTTTCGCATCGGGATGCTGGTTCTTACGATCAGCTTATGTGTCTGAAAATATGGTCTGAGGCATATAGATGTTGACCAAGTTACTTTTCGCAATAGCCAAGCAACCATCAGCGCCACAGTCACCAAAGAATCATACGAATAAATGTGGATTTTCAGGTTCTGTTATCTTGTCACTACCGCCAACCCCATTTTATCCAAATTTGAATATCGAGTCTACGCATCTTTTAATACTTTTAGATGGGGAATTGCTGACCCTCTTCTTCGCGGATGACCACCGTGCAGATGGCTTTACCCGTGACAGACACATACAAGTGCAAGTCTTCCCCCACAATAGGTCTACTTATCAATGGAGGTTCCACCAAAAACTGTTTGATTCCTTTGAAAGCTTGTTGGAAATCAAGTGTCTATTGGAACGCCTTCTACTTCTTCATCCCAGCATAAAAGAGCAGGCATCTTCTGGTGGAGTAGGAGATGAATCTCCCCAAGGCGATGATCCGCCTGTTTCTCCTCTAGACTTCTCTGACATTCCGAGGAGGTTTCATTTCTAACACGACTTTGACTTTATCAAGATTCACCCCACTCCATTTTGGCTGATGCCATAACCCAAGAATTTTCCGGATGTGGCCCAGAAGGTGCATTTTTTAGGATTGAGCTTCACGTTGTACTTCTGGAGGACTTGCAAGATCTCTCTAATGTCCTCCGCGTGTCTTTCCATAGAGATGCTTTTGTAATCATATCATCCACATATATGGAGAAATTCTGACCTTCCTTCCGCTCAAAGATTCGATTCATCATCCTCTGATATGTTGCACTAGCATTCTTAAATCCAAAAGGTATGACCTTGAAACAATATGTTGCCTGGTGGGTGATGTTGGTCCCTTATAACGTAACAAGTTAGTTCCAAGGGGGGATAGGAACTATTTAAAATTTAAGTACGGTGATGTTGGTCCCTAAGAATCTTCTTGACTTGTTCTTCCTCAGTGAAGATCTTCCCAAGTCTCTTGAGCTCGTTGATGATGTTTGTAAACCTTGCATTCATGTCAGAGATTCCTTCATCATCGTTCATTTCGAACAGCTCGTATAGTCTCATCTGCTGGTTCACCTTGGACTCATTCACTTTGTTGGTTCCTTCGTAGGTGACCTCCAGCTTCTTCCAGATCTCTTGCGCCGACTCACAACCTGATATCTTATTATATTCTGCAGCATCAAGCGCACAGTGAAGCATATTTATAGCCGAAGTGTGATTTTGTAGCTTCTTGAGATCATCCTCTGTCCATTTGGCCTCAGCTTTGACAACTGTTTGGCCAGCCACAACTTCAACGGGAACAAATGGGCCTTGGACTATTGAAAGCCATGCACTCATATTTATTGCCTGAATAAAGTTTTTCATCCTATTCTTCCAAAAGGTGTAGTTAGACCCGAAAAATAGGGGAGGCCGAGTAATGGACAGCCCCTCAGGTAAGATCTGAGTTGTCTGGTTTCCTGGGAGAAACCGAGTGCTGTTTTCAGCCATAGTGGGGATCAGCTCAAGGTAGTTCAACCTTTCACAGTGAGCTTTTAAGCTCTGATACCACTTGTTGGTCCCTTATAACGTAACAAGTTAGTTCCAAGGGGGGGGTTAGGAACTATTTAAAATTTAAGTACGTTAAGGCTGACTTCTTTTTCTTTGAAAAAGGATTACATAGCATGCTGAGTAATTAAGACACTAGCTTAGTCAACTGGTGACTAAGTCAGCTTCTTTCGTTGAGTCAGGAGATAGCACTTTGAGTCTATTCCTGAACTCAGATACTCAATACACACAACTCAGCGTGACCTCTTTACTTGGTCAGTTTTGTTTAAGCAAGCAATATATATATTAAGGAGTTTAAGGTTAGAAAGATGTTACTCAGCAAATTTATCCAGGTTCGGCCTCTAAGCCTACGTCTTGTTCCTGGAACACGTTCCGAGCTTTCGAATTCTCTACTGAGCTCTTTAACGGTAGATCATCAAACCTTTTACAACTTAGAAGCTGAGTATAACAAGAGTACCTTCCTCTATACCTCTACTCACTCCTAATCTCTCGCTGAGTACTATAACCGAGTACTCAGCCTCTCCTTTCTAATCTCTAGAAATGATAAAGATTTGTCCTAAACAACAATTGCTAAGACACTTTAGATGATTGAATAATCACTCTAGACTTTTACATGAAAGATATAGAATTTGGTGTAAGTATTTGCTTTGCTTTTTCTCGCAGAACTTTGAGTAGAATTTTGGTCAGCGTAATGGCTTGATAAAGTTTTGTGTGGAATGAAGCATTGAAAGGCCCTATTTATAGAGACGTCTGAGACATCAGTCATTTCGAATTTCGAAATAACCGTTGGAGGGAAACGGCTTCCTGTCGTTGTCACTCAGTCTTGCTCAGAGCTCTCGGCCAATCAGATTTGAGTATCTTCTGTCCTCAGTCAGTGTTGAGCAGCTTTTAGTCAGCTCGGCAGAATGTCTCTCCATTTATGGTAAGGTCAACTAGACAGTGTTCTGTGTCTTCTGAACTTTACCCAAAGTGGAAACACTTTGTCTGGAAGTTGTTCTTGCTCAGCTGCTGTCTTGTACTCTTTGTCGATTCAACTCAGCAGCTTCGTTCCGAAGTTGTTCAACGAAGGTCTTCTCGATCCTTCTTCCGTTGAGCTGCGTTTTGTACATAACGACAGCGTTTTGCATACACGGGCCGAGTTGTCTTGATCTGTTTGACTTGGGCTTTGACTTCCGTATTGGGCTTTAAGCCTTTTAGTCTTTATGTCTTATAAATAATTTAACTCAACATTGAACAAACACATTAGTTAAATAAATCAAAGCATTTAAACTTAGTGTGTTTAGAATATATTTAATTTTACTTAAATAATTTTGTCAAATCAAAATCATATGGAAAGGTGTTTCAACAAACTCCCCCATTTTGATGTTGGCAAAACTATTCAGCGAGGAACTCAGTGTTGAGCTCCCCCATGATAGTTGATCTATTATTACTTAGCAAACTCCCCCGTCAGGGTTGAGCTACTGACTGAGTAAGACTAAGGTCAGTTTTCAGATATAGGTCAGCTCATGGTACATATTCTATTTTACTCAGTATTAAGCGGAAGGTTTAACATTCAGAGAGCACTGAGTAAACATTTTGTTCAATGGTTCTTATGAGACAGTGTTTTATAAACATACAAGACAATGTCAAACATATTATCAGCATTGGATACAATCAACAAGTATTATAAGCATTAAACATAGTTGATGTATTTGAAGATACATAATAACATAATACTCAGCATCGTATGAAATAACTCAAGTTTGGATAAAAAAGATGCAAGTATTGTATTGAAGTAAAGTAGTCAGCATACATAGCAAAAGACAAAAGAAGATGAGCATAAATGAACATAGAGACTACAGACTAAGTACAAAACTAAGCTAGCCTATTTCTACTTCTTCTTCTTTTGCTTAGACTGACTACTTCTAGGAGCCTCCTACTGAGTTCTAGCTTGTTCTTTCTCCCCCGTTTTGTCAGCATCGGGATGAGGAGGAATTTTGAAGGAGTCGGTTAAGACTGCGGCGGTCAGCTCCTTAAGTTTGTCGGCACTTTCATTAATGCCTTCAAAGACAACAACGCCTTCATCCAAGACCTCTTTAGGTATACCGAGTTCATCGGCGCTGAGCAGGCTCAATATGTAAGCTTGAGACTTTCCTACCCAAGTAATTGTGTCTGACAGTGCAGCAAAAACTTGATGGAAAGTTTTCAGGAGGGCTGAGTCATAGTATTGGCGCTGGATATTGTTATGACGCACATGTGTGAAGGTCCTTTGGGTAGTGACCAGAATCTCATTCTGCTTCATCTGGTCAGTGTCCATCTCTTGCTTATTTAAGTTCAGCAGACGAACTGCTTCGCTAATTTGCTCTACTGAGCATTGAGAGTAGGAGGCCAGCTGATGGTTGGTCTTGGTTTGCTCAGTGTGAAGCTGGGAAAAGAGCATCTTAACTTCATCAAAAGTTGCATACTGAGTGTTCGCAGCTGACAAGGTCTGGAATTGGCCTTGAAGAGTGTTAAGATGTTGAACCGTTGTTAGTTGGAGCTCAGCCAGCTTCAATATTGAGTCCTGCTTGGGCTGATGTGATTGAATTATGATCATATCACTTAGCAGATCCTTCAGTCCCTTAACTTCATTTAGAAGCAGAGTGACTTGGGACAGCTGAGCTGATGTAGTGTTAGTAGACCCAGCAGAAGGTTCAGCGTGTTGATGAAGATCCTTGATTAATGACTGCACCGAGTTGATGAGTTGTCTACCAGACTCGGTGGCATGCAGATAGCTGAGTGATCCTTCATCAGGTTGCCTAGTTTCCTCAGTATGACCAGTTGGTGGAGGAGTCAGAGTGATGACATGGTCAGTGACTGGAAGAGGGTTTTCTAGCTGCACTTGGTTTTCTGGAAGAGAGGATTGATCGGCAGTAGTGATGGTCGGTGAAGAAGTAATCCGAATGGAGTCAGTGCTGACTGGGGCAGGAATGTTCTGAGTCAGCACAATGCTTGGAGCAACAGCATTGACGAGAACTTGCTCGGTTTGGCTAGTAGAGTTGGCGGAAGCATTCAAGTCGGCTTGTTCCTTTTGTGAAGAAACAGAGGCTTGATTTTTAAGAGAAGCTTGTTGAGAAGAGGGAGTTTGCTTACTGAAAAACTTCAGCTTAAGAGAAGAAGGATCTTTAGTCGGCTTTTGAACAGGAAGGTCAATGACAGTTTTCTGACTTGCCTTTACTAATCTTCTTCTGCGAGGAGGAGGAGTGTCAGCTTGGATAGACTCTCCTGAGTGAGAAGGAGAAGTTTCTTCTTGATCAACATTGAGCTGGTCAGCTTGTTCTTGTTCTTTATCTGCAGCCAACTCAGTATTAGTTGGCTCAGCAGCTTCCTCTTCACTAGCTGTCTCCTCAGCGTCATCCTGGCCGCTTTCTTCTTCTTCTGCTTCCTCATCATCCTGATCTTCGTTATCTAATTCTTCTTCCACCTGAGTGATGAACTGATCATCCAGTTGTACATCATCTTCTTGATGCTCAGTTTCAGTTCCCTGACACTGTGTGAAGTGAGAGTCACTGGGATTGATGAAGTCAGTGGGGATAGCATCAATAGGGGTCAGTTCTGAAGACTTCTTCTTCTTCAGAGGTTGCTCATCAGCATCTGTTCTTTCCTCTGTATCAGGCTCATCTTGTCTGCTTCTTTTCTGACCTGACTTAGGTCTCTCCTGACCTTTTTGAGCAGCTGACTTCAGCTTCTTGGCCTGAGGCTCAGCATTTTTTGAAAGAGTCCCAACAGCTTTCCTTTTGCGGGCAGCTGGAGCCTTTGTCCTTTTGCCCTTCTTTGGGACAGTTGTCTCCTCATCAGCCTCATCAGCATTTTTGCCTTTCTTAATCGGTTGGTCATACTTCAAGGCACGCAGAGCAGCAGCTGTTATCTCAGAGCCTTGGGCCTCAGTTTCCTCGAATAGGTCAATCTGATGGTCTTTGAGGATTCTGGTTATGAGTGAGCCCAGCCTAAGAGTTCCAGTGCTCCTTTGGAAGCCAGCAATTAAGAAAACTGGCATATTGATGGGCTTATAGGTCAGCATATGCCATATGAAGCATTGCTCGAAATTTGTCGCTGAGCTGGTGCAATTAATCTTAGGGTAGATGTAATTGGTCAGCAGGTAGTGTGCCATCTTTTAGTGCTGGCCCATTGATGAACTTGAGATTTCTCCAGAATGGCCAGGGGGCTTACAGAAGGTGGCTACATACCCAGTTCCTTCATGATCACCAGTTCTCCTCATCTTGGTTCCCTCATTCTTCAGTTTTAGCAAGTTGGCAAGGTAGGTAGGGTTGATAAAGATGGTTTTCTCTTTTACCACAGTTACTAGGTAGTCCTGGTTATCGTCAGCAACCCGCAAGTTATGGTAGAATTCCCTTACTAGGTCAGGGTAAGTGGGATCTCTAATGGAGAACAGCTCGGTCCAGCCATTCTTCGATATCCATTCATAGAATGGTTGCTCGGTTGTTACAAAAGCCTCAGAGAACCATCTTGAGAAGTCTATCTTGCATTCTCTTACGTCTTCGAAAACTTTAGTGTAGGTTCTGACTTTGGTCGGTTTTCCCTTAGAGGAGGTGGCTTGGCCAGTTTTGCCTTTGCTCGGTGTAGTGGCCTTAGTCGTTCCAGGTGGAGTAGTATGCCTGGAAGGTTCATTGGAACTGGTCTTAGGGTGACCGGCACCGGAGATATTCACGGAAACTTTAGTCATAGTTTCAGAGAGGGATTTGGAAGTCTTGAGAGTTTTTAGAGAGAAAAATGCTTATGCCAGAGAATTCGGTAAGTGTAAAAAGATAAAAATGGGGATTTGCCCATTATTTATAGCGGTGAAAAGTGGATCTTATTGAATCCATGTGTCAGTTTTGCCTTGGGATTGTCAACCGACAATGATCCTGGCTTTTATGACACATTCGGCGCATACGTCATCCTAGGTGGCTATTCGCGTGCTCTAGCATTAAATGCAACGGATCTTATACTCAGCGTTTAGAATACTAAGCGTTTTATACAAACGGATGATTTCTCAGTTTGAGATAACTACTCAGTGCCAATGTTTGCTTAGTATGTGATATTCATTCATTTAGCATTAAACACTCGGCATACATCTATTTACTTAACAAATAATAGATCATTCAACATGTTAATTCACTCAGCATGAATCTATATTAAGAGCTGAAATTTACTAAAGAGGATTAAACATACCAATGGCTTCTCTCAGTATGCTGAACTGTTCACGAGCCAGTGGCTTTGTGAAGATATCCGCAAGATGCTCATCCGTTGGGACGTAGGTCAGCTTTATCTCACCCTTGAGTATATGGTCTCTAATGAAGTGATGTCTTATGCTGACATGCTTCATCCTGATGTACTGAATTGGGTTCTTTGATAGATCAATTGCACTTTTGTTGTCACATTTGACCTCAATTGTCTTTGTTTGAGCACCATAGTCTTCAAGCTGTTGCTTAATCCATAGGACTTGAGCAACACAGTGTCCAGCAGCAATGTACTCAGCTTCAGTGGTAGATAAGGCTACTGACGCCTGCTTCTTGCTGAACCAGGATACAAGACAGCTTCCTAAGAAATGGCATCCTCTAGAGGTGCTTTTTCGTTCAAGCTTGTCTCATCCATAGTCAGCATCAGTGTATCCAACGAGTGTAAAACCATGAGTGTTGGGATACCATAAACATGCGTTCACTGAGCTTTGCAAATATCTAAGGATTCTTTTTACAGCTATGTAATGAGATTCCTTAGGGTTAGATTGATATCTAGCACAGTAGCATACTGAGAACTGAATGTCCGGTCTACTTGCTGTTAAGTAAAGTAGAGAGCCTATCATACCTCGATACAATTTGCTGTCTACCAACTTACCATTCTCGTCAGCGCAAAGGACAGTGTCAGTGCACATAGGAGTGGATATTGGCTTGCATTTTTCAAGATCATATTTCTTCAATATCCCCTTGGCATACTTAGCTTGACTGATAAAGATGCAGTTTTTCCTTGTTTGATTTGAAGTCCAAGGAAGAAGTTGAGTTCTCTCATCATTAACATTTCAAACTCAGTCTGCATTTGCTTGCTAAATTCCTTGCACATTGACTCATTAGTAGCACCGAAAATAATATCATCAACATATATTTGAGCCAGCAGGGTATCTTTACCCTTTCTCTTAATGAATAAGGTTGTATCAGCTTTGCCCCTGACATAGTTTCTAGTCAGCAGGAAACTGGTCAGCCTCTCATACAAAGCACGTGGTGCTTGCTTGAGGCCGTACAGAGCGTTTTTGAGTTTATAAACGTGGTTTGGGAATTTAGGATCCTCAAACCCTGGAGGTTGATTAACATAAACTTCCTCGTTTATAACTCCATTAAGGAATGCACTCTTAACATCCATTTGAAACAGTTTAAAGTTCATATAGCTTGCATAAGCGCATAAAATTCTAATAGCCTCTAGCCTTGCCACTGGGGCAAAGGTCTCACCGTAGTCAATACCTTCTTGCTGACTGTAGCCCTGAGCTACAAGCCTTGCTTTGTTCCTGACTACATTTCCTTGCTCATCCAGCTTGTTGCGGAAGACCCATCTTGTTCCAATGGTCTTCTGACTCCTTGGATGTGGCACTAACTCCCATACATTGTTTCTTCTGAATTGGTCAAGTTCCTCTTGCATTGCGCTCATCCAGAATTCATCTTCCTCAACATCAACGAAGTTCTTTGGTTCCTGAACTGAGACGAAGGCTACGTTGCTGAGGTATCTCCTGAGTTGGTTTCTTGTCATCAGGGTATTCTCAGCGGCATCTGTTGGGGTTTTGGTGTCCTATAGACAATTGTTCTAGGATACAAAAGTGAGACGAAACTTTATAATAAACTAATAAACTTAAAACCACCCCAAGTCAAGTGATATGTTTAGGATTGATTTATCACTGTTGAGACTTGTATGTAACAATGTCTTCTGTCCGACAGAAAGCTGATCTCACAAGCTTCATATATACAGATATCTGGACAGTTACATAGATCCGATGAAACGTTGTTCATTAGGATTGGGGATCCGATTTGAGATAACAGGATGGGTAGATTCATCATTGTCACCTGTTCATCTCATTGGTATTAATAGGTATAACTAATCCTCAGACTCAAAGGAATGTTAATTGGTCATCCTGAATTACTGAATGTGAGACTTTGATCCTGCTGTCCCACGATCCTTAACAGAGATGACTCTGGGGTGTGAACGGTAAAGGTTGGGTGTCACAGGAGGTAATGTCAGGGTAGTTATACATTGGATTGAGCATTTATCACTCCCGATTAATGGGAGATACATCCAAGGATCGCTTGTGGAAGACTCGACTCTAAATCCTTGCAAGGTGATAGCTTAAGAGTAAGAAATACAGATTTCACTTAACCTATCTATTTGAGTTGACTCGGCATGTACAAGTAAAACGAACGTCTCGCTATATGTGACTTGACATCACCCATAGTCATAAGATTCAGTTCAAGGATGTAGTTGATAAAGGATCGAATTATACTGTAACTAATACGGAAAGGTTAACGACAGAATCAACATGTCTTCTTAACGGACTCTGGGGGAATGATTACAGACTTGCCAATAATATACTCAGTACATCATTCCGTTATGCAAAGATTAAATATAATTCTTGAAGAAATTAATTTAATAGTTGCATACGGCTAGAAGTAGTAAGAACCTAATGGATCACACATAAGACTTGGAACCAAAAGAGAGATGGATGTTATTAATTGATGGAAGCCCAATTGAGCCCAGTAAGGCCCATTTAATTAGAAGGGGGGCCGAAATTTATATATAATAAATAAGGAATTATTTTAATTCTATTAATCCTAATTTGATTAGGAATATGAATTAAATTAATTAAGAGATAATTAAGTTAGGAGTTTTAATTAGATTAATATACTCCTATTATTATCCAATTAGGTTATTTATTATTATCCTAGATATATTAGATATATAGTGAGATAATAATTGGGAATTCTATTCCGAATTGAATTCCTATTAAGTAACCTATTCCTATCTAACTAGGGTTTAGATACAAGTGATTACATATACCCCCTACTACATGAATTTCGACTAAGCCAATATAACTCCCCTTTGTGATTTTCGAAATTTGCAAGTTAGAGAGAGAAAGAGAATTCGACTCCCCTAGTTCGTGGACAAGAATTCATACGGCTTCCATCGATCGATTAATTTCATCTATCTCCTTTTTCTTTGATCTTGTGTTGGTTAATTAGAGGCAATCTATTTTGGTTGCATCTCATACGGTTGATTCTAACTTAACCTCACCGTGTTTTACTTCGTGCTTGGGAACTCGGAGAAGAGTTGTGGGCGCTTCATTAACAACGGTAGATTGTTCTTCAAAAAGTATTTCTTCTTATCCCTCTTTATATGAAATAACGATTAACAGATCCTATGGTTAAAAGGAAGTAGGCTAAAATTTTTATAATTCCGCTGCTATTCCTTTGCCTAATTTCCTTCAATGGTATCAGAGCCATCGTTAAATCCGTTATTTCATATATGAAAATTTAGAAGTTTTTCAATAGGATTGAATAAATATTTATGGTTAGGATTAATTAACAAATTGTTTGATTAATTAATTCTAAAGATAAATAAATTTTAATTAATTGTTAATTAAAATAGATTATGCGTATGTTCCTAATTATTTCGGTTGATAATCATTATAACAAAATCTATTAGTTTTATAGTTAGGTTAATAAAATTAGTTTTATTAATTCTAAAAGATAAAACGGAAATCTATTGTAGTTTTTCCTATTTCTGAAAATCGTTTTTAAAACCGTTTTAAAATCTGATATATATATACATATATATGTTTTATATTTTAAAAAAAATAAATAAATACGACAGCGGCTCGGGTCGCGCCTCACGGCGCGACCAGCCGTCGTCGCGCGGCTGCTGCCTCGCGGCAGCAGCCGCGTGAGCAGCAGACCGGCTTTCGGGCCCCCGGCCCGAATCCCACTTGATTTTAATCGTTAAAATCGGCTTGAATATAACTTGTATATATAAATATATGTTTCAGAAATTAATAGTTTTCTGTTTTGATTATCGAATGAAAATTCGTTTAAAAGTTTGTTTTTACCAAATTGTAAATCAAAGTGTTAAATGAATTGAAATCAAAATAATTGGGACATGCATAATCGACGTTTTATATGGTTATATTAATCTAAGAATTAATATAAAGATACAAAACGATTAGAAGTAAAATTAGATGAAAGTTAATTTGACGAGTTAATGTGATTAACCTAAATATTACATAAGACAGTTATGTAATCAACCAATTAAATTTATTTAATTGAGTCTATGCATGTTTGGAGTTATGGACATATTTGGACCCTCTTTTAGTCTTTTGGTATTTTTGAAATAGGGCCTACGCGTCCTGCCTTTCTACTATCTATTGTAATTTCTCCTCTCATCTGATTCCCTTCAATTCAATTGAAGTTTTCTTATAGTAGTATAGAAATTAATATGTAATTTCAAGGCGCCATGGAGAAGACGGAGGACCTAAAGAGAAATATGTAATAGTTAGTATTTCCTTAGGTTTGCCCTTTTATTCCGTCTCTGGCTCGACGGAATAATTTAGATGATATGTCCATAACGCCAATGTATGTGAATGTATGTGTCTGATGTATGCTAAAGCAAATCAAGACTAAGTTAGATTATGAGACTCAAATAAAATCCCTCGTTAAAAAGTTAAGTAAATAAGCAAGTTATTAAAATCGGTTGCCCCTCCCTAATATTATAATTCAGCCGGCAGTACTGGGGGCCTTTGGGTTGTTGAGCAAACTCAAGCTCGGGGTCTTATGGTAACACCTGAATTATCAAAAATCATTCTTTCATGAATATGGGTAATACTTAAATTAGATTATGATAATTGGATGAGCAAACTCATGTTGTCATAAACTAATGGGCAATATGGTTGGGATTAATGTGAATAGCATATTAGTTACTAATGTGGTTAGTAACCCAATAACCTAGGAGTCACATTCAAGATGTGATTGATTACATGAATCTACCTAACAAATGAGACTAGCTTGTTGAGCAAACTCAAGGCGAAACCTCAGGAGTTAGGATCCTAGCTCACTAAAGGATTTGTGAAATTCTTCGAATTAATATGGAGGGCTATTAATTTGGCAAAATAGTGGGAGCAATCTCAAATAAATTAAAAGGCCTATAATTTTAGATTGTTATACTTTAAAGCAAATGAATGACATACGTTTACTCTCTCTCACTCTCAGGTTTTATTTAAACACACTCTTAAAATCATGACTAACACCGATCTGCGTTACATCCTTACCGATAACAAATTGAATGGTTCAAACTTCACCGACTGGTTTCGTAACCTCAAAATTGTTTTGAAGTTCGAGAGGAAAGGGTATGTACTTGATACACCGATACCCCCTTACCCAACTGATGATGCTCCCTACCAAGAATTTTATGCTTACTTGAAGCATAAATCTGATGATGATCAAACGGGGGACATCATACTTGCATCTCTGACACCGGAAGTTAAAAGGCAACTACATTCAGATATGGATGCCTATTCCATGGTCAAACACCTCAAAGAGTTATTTGTGAATGAAACTCGGTGTGAATGCTTCGAAATAACCAAGGAGTTATATAAAAGCAAGATGCAGGTGGGCACATCTGTAATGGCACATTGTGCAAAGATGATCAGCCTTATCACCAAGTTTTCTAGTATTGGAGATGCGATGGACCATGAACTAAGTGAAAACTTACTTCTTCAGTCCCTCCCCGAGAGTTACTCACAGTTCATAATGAACTACCAAATGAGTGGCTTGCAAAACTCTCTTGTAGATCTTGCACATATGCTCGAGTCAGTCGAGCCCATTATAAAAGAAAGCGAGGAGATACTGGCCCTTGCTATTGAAGGATCGAGAAAAAGGAAAGGGGTCTCTCCCAATCCAAACCATCTTGATAAAAGCAAGGGGGTTGTGCTCACCGAAACTAAGGGAAAGGAATCTAAGAAGCCCAAAGGAAAGTGCTACTATTGTGGTGACTTGGGGCATTGGAAGAGGAACTGCATGGAGTACATAACCTTCCACGAGAAGGAAAATAACGGTGCTTCTACATCTGGTATGTTTTATATTGAAATAAATACAGTTTCACTGTCTGAATCTTGGGTATTGGATACCGGATGTGGATCTCATATTTGTACAAATATGCAGGAGCTAAATCGGACTAGGGAACTAAAGAAAGGAAGCATAAACTTGCGAGTAGGAAATGGAGCAAGAGTTGCCGCCCTCGCAATTGGAGATTATGTTTTACCTTTGCCCTCTGGACTTGTAATAGAATTAAGGAATTGTTTATACGTTCCTGAAATGTCTCGTAACATTATTTCTATTAGCCGTCTTGTTGACGACGGTTTTCATATTTCAATAAAAGACAAGCGTTGCAATTTTTATAAAGATTCGATCTTTTATTTTTCAGGAATTTCACAAAATGGGATTTATGTGTTAGATAACAAAATTCCTGCTTTTGCAATTGATACCAAAAGACATAAGCTAGATAATTCAACTTACTTGTGGCATTGTCGTTTAGGCCATATAAATAAGAGACGCATGCTAAAGCTACATTCAGATGGGCTTATAGATCCAATCGATTCCGAATCATTGGAAACATGCGAATCATATTTAAAAGGTAAAATGACAAAGACACCCTTTAGCAATAAAGGTGAGCGTGTATCAGACACTCTAGGACTCATTCATTCAGATGTATGCGGTCCTATGTCGGTCTAAGCAAGAGGAGGATTCAGATACTTCATAAGCTTCATAGATGACCATACTCGATATGGTTACATCTACTTGATGAGGCACAAATCAGAAGCTTTTGACAAGTTCAAATGCTTCAAGAATGAAGTGGAAAATCAATTAGGAAAGAAAATAAAGACGCTTCGATCCGATCGAGGTGGCGAATATCTTTCGGATGATTTTCTGAATTATCTAACTAAATATGGGATATGCTCACAATGGACACCTCCCTATACACCACGACACAATGGTGTATCCGAGAGGAGGAACCGTACCCTATTAGATATGGTACGATCCATGATGAGCATGGCCTTACTTCCAAAGACGTTCTGGGGCTATGCCTTAGAAACTGCCCTCTTCACCCTGAACCGAGTACCAACTAAATCCGCTAGTTCCGCACCATATGAATTGTTCATTGGTAGGAAACCCGTGTTCTCGTTTATGAGAGTATGGGGTTGTCCAGCGTATGTCAAACGCATTACATCCGACAAACTAGATTCTAAATCTGATAAATGTTTCTTCATTGGATATCCCAGGGAAACCGTAGGGTATTACTTCTATCATCCAGATGATCAGAAAGTAATAGTATCCAAGCACGCAACCTTCTTAGAGAAAGAGTTTCTCGAAGAAACACAAAAAGGAAGCGTGATTGAACCCGACGAAGTTCAAGAAGAAGAAACACCGACTGAAACAACAGAAGCGGTTGAGGTACCCGAAGTAGTCCCATTAGATGAGACTCCAGTTGCACCTATTCGTAGATCACGAAGAGTTCGTGAACTCCCAGTTAGATATGGTTTTCTAGTGGGAGATGATAATGGGGTTCCCGTGTTAGACGACGAACCCGAAAACTACGAAGAGGCTCTTACTAGTCCAGATTCTAAAGCATGGCTTGAGGCCATGGATTCTGAAATGGATTCCATGTATACTAACCAAGTGTGGACTTTGGTTGATCCACCCAAAGGGATAATTCCCATTGGGTGTAGGTGGATCTTCAAAAAGAAGACAGACATGGATGGAAAGGTTAGCACCTACAAAGCTAGGTTAGTAGCGAAAGGATATTGTCAGAAGCAAGGAATTGATTATGACGAAACTTTCTCTCCTGTGGCTATGTCCAAATCAATCATCATGCTTGCAATTGCCGCTCATTTTGATTATGAGATTTGGCAAATGGATGTGAAAACAGCTTTCCTAAACGGAAACCTGCTTGAGGATGTATATATGATGCAGCCTGAAGGTTTCATATCGAAGGATGCAAATAAAGTTTGCAAACCTCAGAGATCCATTTATGGACTCAAGCAAGCATCTAGAAGCTGGAATAAGCGTTTTGACGAAACCATAAAACAATTTGGTTTCGAACAAAATTGCGAAGAAGCTTGCATTTACAAGAAAGCAAGTGGGAGCTCTATAGCATTCCTCATACTATATGTGGACGATATACTGTTAATGGGAAATGACATTGCTCTATTACAGTCGGTAAAAGTATGGTTATCCGGTAACTTCTCAATGAAAGACCTTGGTGAAGCAGCTTATATACTTGGTATAAAGATCTATAGAGATAGATCGAGAAGACTGCTTGGTCTTTCACAGGCTACATACATTGAAAAGGTGCTAAATCGGTTTAGCATGCTTGAATAGAAACGAGGTAACTTACCCATGCTACATGGAGTAAAGTTAAACAATCATCAATGTCCTAAAACTAATGATGACAAACGACGCATGGCTGTAGTCCCTTACGCCAGCGCGATCGTTTCGATTATGTATGTTATGCTATGCACTAGACCTGACGTAGCGTTCGCGTTATCTGTAATGAGTTGTTACCAAGGGAATTCGGGAGACGATCATTGGATTGCCGTCAAGAAGATTCTTAAGTACTTGAGAAGGACTAAAGATATGTTCCTAGTGTACGGAGAAGGAGATCTGAAAATAGAAGGATTTTCAGACGCTAGTCATCTCACAGATGAGAATGATTTTAAATCCCAATCAGGATACCTGTTTATCTTGAATGGGGGCGCGGTCAGTTGGAAGAGTTCCAAGAAGGGAAGTGTAGCTTTCTCTATGACCGAGTCAGAGTACATCGCTGCTGCGGAAGCAGCAAAGGAAGCAGTTTGGATTAGAAAGTTCATTACAGAACTAGGTGTGGTGCCTGACATTGTCAATCCCATTACTCTGTACTGTGATAACAATGGAGCCATTGCGCAAGCAAAGGAACCACGGTCTCATAATGCATCCAAGCACTACCTAAAGCGATACCACATCATAAGAGAGATTGTGGCTAGAGGAGATGTGAGAATAGAAAGAGTACCTACAGAGGACAACGTTGCAGATCCGTTGACAAAGCCTTTAACCCAGAAAGTACATGATCGTCATTTAACTTCTACTGGGATAAGTTTTAGAAACAATTGGCTTTAGTCCAAGTGGGAGTATGTTGGGGTTTTGGTGTCCTATAGACAATTGTTCTAGGATACAAACTTAATGTAAATGAATTGTTCTTTATATCATTTGTTTTAATGAGATCTATGTTTTATAACTATATAAAAGCAATCCCTTTTAAGCACTAAATAAAGTCTAATAAAAGGAAATCCGTAAGTTTGTTTAAAGTGATTATAAAGTGTTCATACAAGCATGAAGTGAGACAAAACTTTATATTAAACTAATAAACTTAAAACCACCCCAAGTCAAGTGATATGTTTAGGATTGATATATCACTGTTGAGACTTGTATGTAACAATGTCTTCTGTCCGACAGAAAGCTGATCTCACAAGCTTCATATATACAGATATCTGGACAGTTACATAGATCCGATGAAACGTTGTTCATTAGGATTGGGGATCCGATTTGAGATAACAGGATGGGTAGATTCATCCTTGTCACATGTTCATCTCATTGGTATTAATAGGTATAACTAATCCTCAGACTCAAAGGAATGTTAATTGGTCATCCTGAATTACTGAATGTGAGACTTTGATCCTGCTGTCCCACGATCCTTAACAGAGATGACTCTGGGGTGTGAACGGCAAAGGTTGGGTGTCACAGGAGGTAATGTCAGGGTAGTTATACATTGGATTGAGCATTTATCACTCCCGATTAATGGGAGATAATCCAAGGATCGCTTGTGGAAGACTCGACTCTAAATCCTTGCAAGGTGATAGCTTAAGAGTAAGAAATGAAGGAAATTAGGGCTAAGGTATAGCAGCGGAAATATAAAATTTTAGCCTATTTCCTTTTAACCATAGGATCCGTTAATCGTTATTTCATATAAAGAGGGATAAGAAGGAATACCTTTCGATGAACAATCTACCGTTGTTAAAGAAGCGCCCACAATTCTTCTCCGAGATTCCAACCACAAAGTTTAACACGGAGAGGTTAAGATGAAATCAAACCTTATGAGATGCAACCAAAATAGATTGCCTCTAATTAACCAACACAAGATCAAAGAGAAAGAGCGATGAATAAGATTAATCAATCGATGGAATGCCGTATGAATTCTTGTCCACGAACTAGGGGATGGGAATTCTTTTTCTCTCACTGAATAGCAATTTCGAAAATCACTAAAGGGGGAGGGATTAGGCTTCGTCGAAATTCACATGGGAGGGGGTATATATAGTTGCTTGAATCTAAACCCTAGTTAGATAAGAATAGGTTACTTAATAGGAATCCAATTCGGAAAAGGATTCCTAATTATTATCTCACTATATATCTAATATATTTAGGATAATAATAAATAACCTAATTGGATAATAATAGGAGTATATTAATCCAATTAAAACTCCTAATTTAATTATCTCTTAATTAATTTAATTCATAATCCTAATCAAATTAGGATTAATGGAATAAAATCAATTCCTTATCTCTATATACAAATTTCGCCCCCATCCATATATTTGGGCCTTACTCGGCTCAATTGGGCTTCCATCTATTAATCATATCCATCTCTCTTTTGGTTCCAAGTCTTATGTGTGATCCATTAGGTTCTTACTACTTCTGGACGTATGCAACTATTAAATTAATTTCTTCAAGAATTATATTTAATCCTTGCATAACGGAATGATGTACTGAGTATGTTATTGGCAAGTCTATAATCATTCCCCCAGAGTCCGTTAAGAAGACAGGTTGATTCTGTCGTTAACCCTTCCGTATTAGTTACGGTATAATACGATCCTTTATCAACTACATCCTTGAATTGAATCTTATGACTATGGGTAATGTCAAGTCACATATAGCGAGACGTTCGTTTTACTTGTTCTTGGTCGAGTCAACTCAAAAAGATCGGTTAAGTGAAATCTGTATTTCTACTCTTAAGCTATCACCTTACAAGGATTTAGAGTCGAGTCTTCCACAAGCGATCCTTGGATGTATCTCCCATTAATCGGGAGTGATAAATGCTCAATCCAATGTATAACTACCCTAACATTACTTCCTGTGACACCCAACCTTTGCAGTTCACACCCTAGAGTCATCTCTGTTAAGGATCGTGGGACCGCAGGATCAAAGTCTCACATTCAGTAATTCAGGATGACCAATTAACATTCTTTTGAGTCTGAGGATTAGTTATACCTAGTAATACCAATGAGATGAACAGTTGACAATGATGAATCTACCCATCCTGTTATCTCAAATCAGATCCCCAATCCTAATGAACAACGTTTCACCGAATCTATGTAACTGTCCAGATATCTATATATATGAAGCTTGTGAGATCAGCTTTCTGTTGGACAGAAGACATTGTTACATACAAGTCTCAACCGTGATATATCAATCCTAAACATATCACTTGACTTGGGGTGGTTTTAAGTTTATTAGTTTATTATAAAGTTTTGTCTCACTTCATGCTTGTATGAACACTTTATAATCACTTTAAACAAACTTACGGATTTCCTTTTATTAGACTTTATTCAGTGCTTAAAAGGGATTGCCTTTATATAGTTATAAAACATATATCTCATTAAAACAAATGATATAAAGAACAATTCATTTACATTAAGTTTGTATCCTGCAACAATTGTCTACAGGACACTAAACCCCAACAAGAAATACAGATTTCACTCAACCTATCTATTTGAGTTGACTCGGCCTGTACAAGTAAAACGAACGTCTCGCTATATGTGACTTGACATCACCAATAGTCATAAGATTCAGTTCAAAGATGTAGTTGATAAAGGATCGAATTATACTGTAACTAATACGAAAAGGTTAACGACAGAATCAACCTGTCTTCTTAACGGACTCTGGGGGAATGATTACAGACTTGCCAATAACATACTCAGTACATCATTCCGTTATGCAAAGATTAAATATAATTCTTGAAGAAATTAATTTAATAGTGGCATACGGCCAGAAGTAGTAAGAACCTAATGGATCACACATAAGACTTGGAACCAAAAGAGAGATGGATGTTATTAATTGATGGAAGCCCAATTGAGCCCAGTAAGGCCCATTTAATTAGAGGGGGGCCGATATTTATATATAATAAATAAGGAATTATTTTAATTCTATTAATCCTAATTTGATTAGGAATATGAATTAAATTAATTAAGAGATAATTAAGTTAGGAGTTTTAATTAGATTAATATACTCCTATTATTATCCAATTAGGTTATTTATTATTATCTTAGATATATTAGATATATAGTGAGATAATAATTGGGAATTCTATTCCGAATTGAATTCCTATTAAGTAACCTATTCCTATCTAACTAGGGTTTAGATACAAGTGATTATATATACCCCCCTACTACATGAATTTCGACTAAGCCAATATAACTCCCCTTTGTGATTTTCAAAATTTGCAAGTTAGAGAGAGAAAGAGAATTCGACTCCCCTAGTTTGTGGACAAGAATTCATACGACTTCCATCGATCGATTAATTTCATCTATCTCCTTTTTCTTTGATCTTGTGTTGGTTAATTAGAGGCAATCTATTTTGGTTGCATCTCATACGGTTGATTCTAACTTAACCTCACCGTGTTTTACTTCGTGCTTGGGAACTCGGAGAAGAGTTGTGGGCGCTTCATTAACAACAGTAGATTGTTCTTCAAAAAGTATTTCTTCTTATCCCTCTTTATATGAAATAACGATTAACGGATCCTATGGTTAAAAGGAAGTAGGCTAAAATTTTTATATTTCTGCTGCTATACCTTAGCCTAATTTCCTTCAGCATCAAGAATAGCACTCTCTGAGTGTCCTCTTGGTATCCTTATCTCCTTTGGTAGATTGATGTCTTGTGCTGTCTGTGTTTCAACAATCTCTGCAGGTGTAGACTGGTCAGTGAAAACAATTTGAGGTTCACTTTTACCTTTGGTCAGCCCTTGAGGGAATGACTCAGCGGCTGTATCTTGATCGTCGGGTACTGAGTGTGGATCATCCTCGGTCAGCGGCAGATATCTTCCTGAAGGGTTAGTTTCGTTGAACTCAACATGTACTGACTCTTCTAAAACTTGAGTTCGTTTATTGAAAACTCTGTATGCTTTGCTGTTTGTTGAGTAGCCTAAAAAGATAGCTTCATCAGCTTTTAAGTCAAACTTAGCTAGGCTATCTTTGGTGTTTAAAATGAAACATTTACAGCCAAAGGCACGAAAGTATCCAATGTTGGGCTTTCATCCTTTCCAAAGTTCGTAGGGGGTTTTCTTTAGTATAGATCTAACAAGAGCCCTATTAAGAATATAGCACGCTGTGTTAACAGCTTCTCCCCAAAAGTACTTTGGAAGCCTATGCTCACTCAACATTGTCCTGGCTATTTCAACCAAGGTTCTGTTCTTCCTTTCAACAACCCCATTTTTATGAGGCGTCCTAGGAGCAGAAAAATTATGGTCAATGCCGCTGGCTTCACAGAATTCAACAAACTGTTGGTTTTTTAATTCTCCACCATTATCACTTCGGATGTGGGCCAATTTTAGGTCTTTATCATTTTCAAGTTTTCTAACCAAATTTGAAAATGTCTCAAAGGTCTCATCTTGCTACTCAGCAAGATGACCCAAGTGTACCGAGAAAAGTCATCTACAATGACCAAGGAAAATCTTCTTCCACCCAGACTCAGCGGCTGGACTGGACCGAAGAGATCCAAGTGTAGTAACTCTAACGGACGCTTAGTTGAGACAATATTTTTACTATGAAAAGATTGTTTGGTTTGTTTTCCAGCTTGGCACGCGTGGCATAGTTGATCTTTTTCAAATTTAAGTTCTGGCAATCCCTCAACCAATTGCTTTCTTGTTAATTTGGCCAGGAGGTCCATGCTTACATGACCAAGTCTCCTGTGCCATAGCCAGGAATTTTCTTCCTTTGAAACTAAGCATACAGTTTTTGAAAACTTTTTCTCTAAGTTCAGCATGAAGACATTATCAATGCGAGGGGCAGTTAAAATTAACTCATTAGTTTTACCCTCGAATATTTTACATCCAGTGTCATCAAATATAACTTTTCTCCCATTGTCACATAGTTGAGCTACACTGAGTAAGTTATATTTGAGTCCGCTGACTAGGGAGACTGACTCAATAGTACGATTACCTCCAATGGTTCCTGACCCTACTATCTTACCCTTTTTGTTGTCTCCAAAACTTACGCTTTCTCCTCGTTTTCGCTCGAATGTGATGAACTGAGTTTCATCACCAGTCATATGCCTTGAGCATGCGCTGTCAATATACCACATCTTTGACTTCTCAGCACATCTCAGGCTTACCTGCAATGTAACTAGTTACTTTTAGGTACCCAATTCTTTTTGGGTCCTTGCTTGTTAGGTTCAACAGGTAAAGCATCATATTTTATTTTATGGCAGCATACTTGGACAGTATGACCATTCTTTCCACAGAAGTCACAGCTGACCTTCCGTTTAGGATTATTCACTAACTGGTCAGCACCCCAGTGCCGAGCGTGCCAGCACACCTTTATGGTGTGTCCTTTCTTCCCACAGAAGTCACACTGGACATTCCGCTGGGGATTCCATCTCTGCTGACTAGTACTTCGGTACTGAGCATTCAGAGGAATATTTCTTTTGTTTGGAACCTTTAGTTGGTTCTGAATGGATGTGACGTCCTTTCTCAGTTTCTTAGAATCTGATTGGACCTCAGAGATAAACTTTTGCATAATTCCAATGTTACTATGCAAATCTGAGTTGTCCTGAAGAAGATATCGAAGGTCACTCAGTTTGACCTCCTCAACCTCGTCACATCGCCTGCTGAGTGCTCTAACCTTTTTATTACACTTTTTGACAAGTGTGTAAAGATCACTCAGGGCATTTACCATTTCATCTCTGAGCAAGGGTAGTGATATTACCTCAGTTGACTGTTCCTCATCATCAGATGCAATGGAGGGGTCAGCATGCTCAGAAGAACATGGCTCAGCAAGTTCGTCAGCCATGAAGCAAATCTTCGCTGACTCAGTGGCATCAGCTTCAGATGATGATGAATCATCAGTATCACTCCAGGTTGCCACCATTGCCTTCTTTCCGTTCTTTCTTTCTTTCCTCAGCGAGGGACATCTTGACTTGACATGGCTAGTTTGATGACATTCAAAGCAAGTAATGGGCTTTGAGCTGTCATTCTTGTATTTGCTGTCGCTGGAGTCAGCTTTGTACTTATCAAACTTTTTATAAGGCTTCTTAGAATATCTGTCATTCTTTTTGAACAGCCTTTTCATCTTCCTGGTGAACATAGCCATCTCCTCATCATCTGTTGAGCTCCCATCAGTGGAGTCAGCTTTCATGACAAGAGACTTTTGCTTCTTGTCTTCAGATTTTTCCTTCACCTCGAAATTCTTCATCGAGATCTCATGGGTCAGCAGTGAGCCGATGAGTTCATCATACTTATAGGTGGTTAAGTCTTGAGCTTCCTCAACAACGGTCTTCTTTGCTTGCCAATTTTTAAGAAGACTCCTAAGAATCTTCTTGACTTGTTCTTCCTCAGTGAAGATCTTCCCAAGTCTCTTGAGCTCGTTGATGATGTTTGTAAACCTTGCATTCATGTCAGAGATTCTTTCATCATCGTTCATTTCGAACAGCTCGTATAGTCTCATCTGCTGGTTCACCTTGGACTCCTTCACTTTGTTGGTTCCTTCGTAGGTGACCTCCAGCTTCTTCCAGATCTCTTGCGCCGACTCACAACCTGATATCTTATTATATTCTGTAGCATCAAGTGCACAGTGAAGCATATTTATAGCCGAAGCATGATTTTGTAGCTTCTTGAGATGATCCTCTGTCCATTTGGCCTCAGCTTTGACAACTGTTTGGCCATCCACAACTTCAATAGGAACAAATGGGCCTTGGACTATTGAAAGTCATGCACTCATATTTGTTGCCTGAATAAAGTTTTTCATCCTATTCTTCCAGAAGGTGTAGTTAGACCCGAAGAATAGGGGAGGCCGAGTAATGGACAGCCCCTCAGGTAAGATCTGAGTTGTCTGGTTTCCTGAGAGAAACCGAGTGCTGTTTTCAGCCATAGTGGGGATCAGCTCAAGGTAGTTAAACCTTTCACAGTGAGCTTTTAAGCTCTGATACCACTTGTTGGTCCCTTATAACGTAACAAGTTAGTTCCAAGGGGGGGATAGGAACTATTTAAAATTTAAGTACGTTAAAGCTGACTTCTTTTTCTTTGAAAAAGGATTACACAGCGCGCTGAGTAATTAACACACTAGCTTAGTCAACTGGTGACTAAGTCAGCTTCTTTTGTTGAGTCAGGAGATAGCACTTTGAGTCTATTCCTGAACTCAGATACTCAATACACACAACTCAGCGTGACCTCTTTACTTGGTCAGTTTTGTTTAAGCAAGCAATATATATATTAAGGAGTTTAAAGTTAGAAAGATGTTACTCAGCAAATTTATCCAGGTTCGGCCTCTAAGCCTACATCCTGTCCCCGGAACACGTTCCGAGCTTTCGAATTCTCTACTGAGCTCTTTAACGGTAGAGCATCAAACCTTTTACAACTTAGAAGCTGAGTATAATAAGAGTACCTTCCTCTATACCTCTACTCACTCCTAATCTCTCGCTGAGTACTATAACCGAGTACTCAGCCTCTCCTTTCTAATCTCTAGAAATGATAAAGATTTGTCCTAAACAACAATTGCTAAGACACTTTAGATGATTGAATAATCACTCTAGACTTTTACACGAAAGATATAGAATTTGGTGTAAGTATTTGCTTTGCTTTTTCTCGCAGAACTTTGAGTAGAATTTTGGTCAGCGTAAAAAGTTCTGTGTGGAATGAAGCATTGAAAGGCCCTATTTATAGAGACGTCTGAGACATCAGTCATTTCGAATTTCAAAATAACCGTTGGAGGGAAATGGCTTCCTGTCGTTGTCACTCAGTCTTGCTCAGAGCTCTCGGCCAATCAGATTTGAGTATCTTTTGTCCTCGGTCAGTGTTGAGCAGCTTTTAGTCAGCTCGGCAGAATGTCTCTCCATTTATGGTAAGGTCAACTAGACAGTGTTCTGTGTCTTCTGAACTTTACCCAAAGTGGAAACACTTTGTCTGGAAGTTGTTCTTGCTCAGCTGCTGTCTTGTACTCTTTGTCGATTCAACTCATCAGCTTCGTTCCGAAGTTGTTCAACGAAGGTCTTCTCGATCCTTCTTCCGCTGAGCTGCGTTTTGTACATAACGACAGCGTTTTGCATACACGGGCCGAGTTGTCTTGATCTGTTTGACTTGGGATTTGACTTCCGTATTGGGCTTTAAGCCTTTTAGTCTTTATGTCTTATAAACAATTTAACTCAACATTGAACAAACACATTAGTTAAATAAATCAAAGCATTTAAACTTAGTGTGTTTAGAATATATTTAATTTTACTTAAATAATTTTGTCAAATCAAAATCATGTGGAAAGGTGTTTCAACAGGTGATGAAGGACGTTTTGATTCGATCAGAGGGTTCCATTTGTATCTAGTGGTAGCTAGATTTAACATTCGTGAACGAATATACTTCGTACCCTGTCGTTCTATCTACTAGAATATCAATGCAAGGTAAATGATAGTTATCCTTTGGGCACGCCTTGTTCAGATCAGTGAAATCTACACACATATATATGATAGGATCTGCCATCCCTTTTAACAAGCACAACTTCAGCTAACCATTGGGTATAGATCACTTCTTCGATGGCATCCGCCTTTTTTAGCTTCGTAATTTCTTCCCCGATAGTGTTTATCTTCAGGTCCGTGATTTCGCTTTTTCTATGTGATGGGTATTGCATCATTTTCCAGGTTTAATTTATGAGTTATTACGTTTAGGATAACTCCTATGAGGATCCCGTTCTTCCATGCAAACGCCCCTTCACATTGGATCAGCACCTTAGTGATGGCTTCCTAGATTTCAAACTTCAATTTTTTTGCAATTCTCATTTGTTTGCTAATTGCTATCACAAATAACTCAGTTTTGCCCATGGCGATTGTAATAGGCTCTTCTTACTCTTCCTCGGTTTGAGGACGTATAGCTAACGAAATAGGGTAAATTTGTCATTTTCTAGTTCCCTTTTATCATGACTCCTCCTTTGTTTGTTGGGATGTACATTATCAAATGGCGGATAGAAATTAGAGCCGCTGTTTCTGAAAAGAAAGGCCTTCCCAGGATCACGTTGTATGCCAATTGTCCATCCATGACGGAAAATTCTAACCCTCCATTACAGGTCTGTTCCTCATCTTCTATCTCGCATTCCAATGTGATCGGTCATTTAGTTTGGATCGTATGTCTAGTTATGTCTAAGATGTCAACAAATGTTGTTTCGACTCTAATCAGATCTATCTTCAGTTTGGCGAATTCCCTTCTTGTAATGAGAGTGTATGAACTCCCAGTGTCAATCGTTACTCGCTTTATATCCCAATCTTCGATGGCCATGGCGATCACCAAAGCATTCGCATACGGTGATATTATAGGGCCAGACCTAGTGAATGGCCGATTAAGGGATGTTTTATCAACAACGGCCATCTTGGCCTTTTTGGTTGGCGGATGGTATCCTGGTCCACCAGCAATAACATTGATGACACCTTTTGACTTCTTCTTTGAGTCCAAGTTTTGCTTATCTTCCCGATCTTTGTCATTTTGAATGAACTTATCCAACTTGCCTATCTAATTAGTGGCATTGATTGGCGAGAAATGGCACCCTGGAACATCATACGTCAGATACTCAGAACATCAATCGTAAATACAGTGAGGTTGATGTTCCATTTTCTGCTTCATGTGGCTTGTCAGCAACTAACGTTACTGTAACACGCTTTCACCTAGTTCCCTCTTAAGAGAAAAGGCATCCAATCAACAACGGATGTCTCAAATTAGATAGCGATTTTCAATAGTTCAACAGAAGGATAACTTCATCCAATTACAAGACGAAGCTCATTCTTATCTAAATGTCACCTTCGGCCTCATAAATGCCAAAGCTTACTAGGACTCGACCTTCGTTCGTCTTCTACAATGAAGTCCTAAAACACTTTTGTTTGAAGATTTCAGATGGGAGACATCTGATATCATACAATTGATCATAATACACGTGGACCAATAAAATACCTCCTCCTCAACTGTAACCGTTGCAGCCATGTGGACCAATAAAATGAGATCTTTAGGTCACGCATTGTAACATCCGTAGTTTTATAAGTGAGTTTGCAAAATAAAATTTATAATATATATTATATATTGTAATAGTATAAGTATACCTTATTAATTTTTATTATTAATATGTTATTATTATCATTTATTATTATTAAATTGTTTGTTAATTATTATTATTATTATGAATTAGGTTAGATGGGTGGCGGTACACAGGGGGAGGGAAGAAACGATTTTTACGCAAAACATACCTGTTGTTCATCTTTTATTTTTCTTATTTCCTTTTATTCTATTTTTCTTTATAACTTCTAATTCCGGCCACCTCTGAGAACGAAAATTATACCATTGAATTCCTTGTTTCGTGAGGAAGATTTTAAGATCCCTATTGATATTTTTCTGACTGAAAAATATGATGACCGGAGCGGGTATTTTTCACCGGAAAATTGTTAGATCTCGTCCTTTTAAACGGTTTTAGTTATGAAAGGGGTATACTTTTGGACTCCCCTAATCATTAGCTATCTCGTGATAGTCTCGGTTCGCGATTGCGGCATCTCCAGCAAACTTCCGGCGGCCGACCACCGCGCTCCGGCGAAACTCCGGTGAGCAAAGCGGCGGTTAAATTAGGGTCCGAACAAATTAATTAGCATTTGGAAACGAGAGGTAAACTTAATTAATTATGTCTATATATATATATATATATTTATTTATTTATATATTTATATGAGTGTCTGTTGATATTTTGTTATTGAATAATTAAACGTGCGTTGAATGAATGTTGAGTATTTGGTTATCATTTAATTGATACTTTATTTATATATATGGTGATTTGAGACTTGGAGTTTTCAATATTCTTTGTATGGTTGAATTTATTGATATAAGGTTTGGTTCCTTTTAAAATCATGTTACTCATGTATTTACCTATTAAGGTATTAGCTGTGAAATTATACCATGATAGAATGAGAATGCACATGAGTTCAAAAGATCGTGAATTATTAAGTATGAAATTGTATTGGATTATGCTTGAGTTAGAAAACATAAATAGCTAGCTTGAGTGAGTATATTCAATGGTCTGGAGTATGGTGTTATTTTACTCTAATTGAGTTTGTACTGTGTCCTGAAACTGGGGGCGATAGCAGTACCGTATTATTGAAAAAAAAAGAAAAAAAAATCATTATGAGAAGGGTACCTATCCCGAAACTAGAGGCGATAGCGTATACGTACGTTGGGATATTGTTAACCATGAGACCACTGAGTATATTTCACTTAGGTCTAGTTGGGCCCTTAAAAATAAAGATAATAAATTATAATTTTGTTGTTTGAAGTAAATTGAGTCATATACGAGATGATATATTTATATTTTTATTCCTGATTGATTGATTGTTTGATTATTGGATTAATTAAATGTAAAATGCATGAAATTAATTGTATATGTGTGTGTGTATATATTCATATATATAAATATAGGTAATTATGTTTATTGAGTAGGCAGCTCACCCCTTGCCACGTTGAAATTTTCAGGCTAGGTTCAGAGGTTATTCCATTTGCTAGATTTTCAGGTTTACTCTACATTCAGGCTGGCCAACACAAACGACTCATTCTCATTAGCAAGTTCATAGACAATTATTAGGATTTATTATATTATTGGATTGGATTATTTGCTTAAATTTAAGTAAACATTATTGACAGATTAAATTGTTTGATTGGTTATTTAATTCTTTGGTTATAAGATTTTGATAGACGACAATAATTGAAGAGCATTTTTGTAGTTATGTTGGTATTTGTGCTTAATTATGATAATTGTTTAGTTTTCTGTGTGTTTTCAATGTGACCCGGGATGGGGGTTACACGCATATTCCTACCTATATCTGGCACTGTGATTCGCGGAATCACATATGGTACCATTAAAATAGTTTCTTGTTAACAGCCGGCTCTCACCATTGATTGGCTGCCATGTGAACCTCTACCCTCATTTAAAGCACATAATATGATTTTTCTATAAATAGAAGGCACATAATACACTAAAAACTACTTAATTCATTCTCTCATCTCAACCAGGGGGTCAAAGGGGGCATTCCCCCCCCCCCCCCCCCCCTCTTCATCCCATTAAAAAAAAAATTCTGTCCAAAAATAAGGGTTAAAGTGCAAAAATACCTCTAATATTTTGGGTCAGGAGCAATTTTATTCCTAACGTCTAAAATGGTACAATTTTATCCCTAATGTTGGAAGCCAAGAGCAATTTTACCCCTAACGTTGATAAATTGGATCAATTTGAGAAATAATTCATCAAACTGTCTTCTCGGTCATGCATAATAGTGTCTGAAATTGATCCAATTTATCAACATTAGGGGTAAAATTGGTGCAAAATGAAGAAAAAAATGATTGTATTTTATAATAGTGTCTGAAATTGATCCAATTTATCAACGTTAGAGATAAAATTGCTCTTGGCTACAAACATTAGGGGGTAAAATTGCACCTGACCCAAAACGTTAGGGATATTTGATGCGTAACAACCCGAGAATCCGGGAAATGGATGATTACGAGTCGGAAACATTATAATTTACCTTTTTTATCAAAAAAAATCATGAAAATAATGTATGACAATTGAACGATTTTGCATTTTTTATCACAAAAAATTGAACAATTTTACATTTTTTATCTAAAATTTTTTTACATAGAATTTGTCCCCTTCTCCCTCAAATCCTCAATTCGTGACTGATATCAACTAAGTGTTACATACTATATATATATATATATATATATATTTTTTTTTTTTTATCTTATCTTATCTTATTTGAGCAGTAAAAACGTAGAATGAAGCTGAGTCAAATTATACCAAACGAGGATGCAGAGCATTCATCACCAATACATCATCCATGAATTGTGGGTTTGAGCGGTGGTAGAAAAAGATAGGGTCCACCATTTAAGAAGTTGAAAAAGAATGTAGCATTTGGTGGATATATAGTGGAAGCAATCATTAAGAATTGGTCCTTTAAATCCAGAAAGAAAGAGATTAAAGTTAGTGTGAAGAAATGGGTTTTGATTACAGAATGGTTGTAGTTGTAGTTGTAGTAGTAGTAGTAGAAGTAGCAGGTGCAACTGGAGTTTCAGAGAAAGACAGAAAGGAATGTGCAGAGCAGGTTGTTGGATTGGCAACATGTCTTCCATATGTAGGAGGCCAACACCAGATTGTTGTAACGGTCTGAAGCAAGTCCTTAAGAAGGACAAGAAGTGTCTGTGTGTAATTGTGGTGGATAAAAATGATCCTCAATTGGGTCTTAAAATTAATGCTACTCTTGCTTTAAACCTCCCTTCTGTTTGCCATGCTCCTGCCAATGTTACTCAATGCCCTGGTATGTATGTATATATATTAGGTGAAAGTACTTGATTTGTTAGTTTAAAATTTGAAATTTTGTTTGTACAGAACTTCTACAGTTGGCTCCTAATTCAACAGATGCTAAAGTTTTCTATAAGAGTGGTACCACCCCTGCTGGTAATTTCTTTCTAGATTGTCAGTATTTATTATTAATATATTGGAAATTTATTTTAAAGAGTCATTATTACATTACATATGTTTGTGGAAATCAAATCAGATGAAGGGAAGCCAGCAAGTGCAAGTGGAGGAAGTGGTCAAAACATAAGTAGTAGTGGGAGTAGCAGCAGTAATAGTGGAAAGGCATGGTTTGGAATAGCGGAGATTGTTTGTTTGGGTTTCTTATTTTTCACAATTGTAGTTCAGTTCTAAATGTAGCATGCTCTGCTTTCAATGTGTATCAATTTAGACAATTCAATGATAGACTCAATAAATCATTTTACTCTTTTGCTGTATTGTATTTGCAACTATGAGGAGACATCCATCCATCCATGCCCAAGCTTTGCCATACCTACATGCATCATCTTTAATTCACTCAAAATATAGCTAATTAATTATCATATTGTCAATTTGAATCCAAACCAATTTGGTAAACTTAAAACTTCAAAACTTATCCTTTCAATTATTCTTGCATGATTTTCCACACTATCGGGAATTTGTCATTTCAATATTAAAATTGAATAATATAATAAACAAAATGGACAAATATAAAAATAAATCCAATTTATAAAGATAATTCATGTGGTTTAAAAATTGACAAACAAGCATCGAGTGGTTGATTCAATTAGTAAACAAAGTTAAAAAGCTTAGCACCATGAAAATGTGATGATGTGGCAATGTTGATAAAAAAAAAGTGTTGTTATACTTAGCCACAAATTCTCACCCCTAGCCCCGTGAAAGGACGAAAATGCCATTTCATTGGTTTTGGGTGGAAAAAACCTTTTTTTTTTTTGCCTTCCCGACACACGGGCGTGTGGCTATCATGCCCGACCACACGGTGAGGCGTGATAGCCACACGCCCGACCTCACGGTGGGGTGTAATAGCCACACGCCCGCGTGTCGGGAGGGCAAAAAAAAATTAGTCCGCTATTCAATTAAACCCGTAAATACCTGTTACGTAATTAAAACCTGTAAATAACATACAATTTTAATTAAATTCCGTAACAATAATATAAGTTCATGAATAAATATTAACTAAAAATAACAAAATAAATTAGCAAAATAAAAATTTAGTTAAACAAAATAAAATTTACAACAACTAAACTTAAACAAATTAAATTTACAATATAAAAATTTAGTTAAACTAAATTAAACAAATTAAAAATAACAAAAATTTAATTAAATTCAACTAAATTAAAAAAAAAATTGCCCATACGCCACACGGGCATCACGCCGTCACCTCTGGTGCGGCGTATGAACATCACGCCGCACCACAGGTGACGGCATATGAATATCACACCGTCACCTGTGGTGAGGCGTGAGGCTATCACGCCTTCACCTGTGGTGCGGCGTCATGTTCATACGCCGCACTAGAGGTGACGGCGTGATCTCCACACGCCCCATGTCCCGATTTTAAATAACAGGAAAATCCGATGAAAAAAACGTCCAAAAAACATCAAAATCAAACAGAAATACGTATCATAGGTCCCTTTCCTTTACCGATCCATGTTTTTATTGATAAATTAGTCCAGATTAGATTAAAGAGAGTTTAGGTTGTTTGAGAGGATTTGAAAATTCTAAAAATTGTTTGAAGGGTATTTCGATCTTTTCACGGGGTTGGGGTGGGAATTTAAGGTTGAGTATAGTAATTCACTTAAAAAAAAAAGTGATAAGGGTGCTATTGTCTTTTTCTTTCTTGTTTTATATTAAAATTTATTATGTTCTCTGTATCCCAAATTACATCTTATTCTCTCTCTCTCTCTCCACAGTTGTCTCCTCTTCATGATTTCACACACTCATTTCTTCACTCTTTTTGATGTATTCATATATTACAATTGTTTCTCATTATCAGAATAACCCAAACTTTTAATAAAGAAACAAAGGATAGTTTTTCTTTTAGATTAATATGGAATGAAGATACATAAGTCCACATCGGTGTAGATTAATAATTTAATAGGAAATCCAAGACAATTTCTTTCACATCATCGCAGAATGTGAGCCAAAAAGAGCTTATGGAAACTTAGCCGACCCAATTCGGGAAGACTCTGTATACGAAGGAAAGAAAACGCTTCTAATTTAAAATGATTATGGGAAATAGGATTATTTAGTAGAGAAGCATAATCAAAATAAAAGGATTATTGATTATCTTCGGTTACCTTGAAATCAAAAGCTCAACCACCGGAAGGAAAACGCAATAGTTGCAAGCTGTGGATGGAGTTGTTCCGGGATCTGGAGTCATGTTTGAGGTTTATGAAATGGCTGAATACTTTGACACAGTGAACCATCATTCCTTTAAGCTTCACCTGTTTCTGCTTTCTCACCATTCTTTCTTCTGAGAAATGCTGCCCAAGAGAGCTTCTTCCTCTACTCTCCTCCTGCTTCTCTCCATCTCCATCTCCTGACAAATTCGATGCCTTTCTTGTTCTTTTCGACTTACTAATATCGTACCTGTGTTTACTCTCCTCCATCTACTTTCTTTATCTCGGAATCCTGCACAAATCAGACCACAACATTATTATGTGGAGTTTACTTAGTAATTAATTAAGTGGTAGATTAAGAATAAGGCATACATACACCTAAAGAAAGCTCAAGTGTCGGTTGTTCATATGGCTAGTATTCCTCAAGCTCAACTTGCACCAAACACAACTATACTTTGATACCTCAGTCACAATTATCACTTTTTTCTTGCGGACCAAATTATGTTTCCACTATTGTTTTCAAAGGATTTTTGTTTATCACCTAACTACCACCAACGGCTCTCTCCAACCACCATTTGATGGTTTTGACTCTATGTTTTCTACGAATTAAGATTGTAGTGGTTAATTAGCTTATTAAATTTGTATTTAATTACAAAATTCAACTTGATTGGTATATGATACTGTTATCCAAGGGATCAAGGGAGATATTTACTCAAACGACCGCGTATTGAACCGGTCAAAGAAGGCCATGGCGTATCAAGCAAAGACATCCGATGGGCGGATCACCAAGACTCCGCCACATGAAATCCGTAGTCAAACCTACGTTAGATCCGCCATCACCCTTCGATCCGCCAGCTGAACAGTTGAACTGATTCCTCAATAAAGGCAATTAATGAGCTATTAATGAGCTAACGGACATACTTAAAGGAAACCAGTAACCGCCATTAATGAAGCATTAATGGAGACTTTCTAGTTACTAAGGGTTACGACTTCATGACTATATATAGCTTGCATCTCAAGCTATCAAGGTACACATTCTCACAATCCTAGAAACTCTACTTTGTCAATTCAGTTTATTCCACCATACTCTATACTGACTTTGGCATCGGAGCTTCCCCCGTCGAACCCAACGACGCCCCCACAGGGACAGAAGCTAATCGGAAATTCTCTACTAGTCATCAATTGGTGCGATGATTGTGGAACCCTAACCAAATAAGGGTTTCGTTCACATTGTAAGACATGACGAGTGGAGGGTCAGATCCCACAACAGGGATTGAAACACCATTGGTAACTCCATCAACCAATCCTTTAACGAACGCTAGCCGCGTTGATTCTGAAGCTCCTACGGTGCATGGTAAAGGAAATATGTCACCTGACTCGTTTCTTGAAATATGTGCAGGATCCATAGGAAGAGAGTTTGGCCTAGAGATGGAGAGCCGCTTAAGGTCGTACATGTTAATTCCCCCGCTTCGACGTACGGTGTTAAGCCCAAAATATACCTAAAATATCATCAATAATTACATCAATATTGCTACGAATTTGTGCTATTTATACCTGTTTAGAATACTTTTACGTTCGAATATGTTTCTTTCTTGCAAGGTACGTAAATATTTGGTAAACTCCAAATAGGAACGAAAAGAGCTTAAAAATAGAATAAAAACATTACAAAAGGAGGTAAAAACAACGAAGATCAATTACACCTAAACGAGGACAAAGACGAAGTCAGAAACAGAAGAAAATGTCACACTCTCGGTTGAGGAAACAAGATTCTCGGTAGAGAATTTACAAAAGCCGCGACCGAGAATCTCAAATTCTCGGTCGCGACACGCGTTTTTCTGCAGCTCTTTCCCTTCGTTCGAAGACCAAATAAATGATCCCCCATTCTCGACCGAGAATTGCCATTCTCGGTAAGTGCAGAAATTCCTCCAAGTACAATGAACACATGTTTAATTCAAAGAAACGCGTTCGTTCGGGTGGATAAAGACGTCCTTTCACAACGGATACGACCCTTCACAACGGACACGACACTTCAACCACGACTCTTCAACATCTATAAATAAAGAGTTGATGAAGAGTTGGAGATATATAGAAGAAGGAGATTAGTATAGAATTTATGCAGAAATTCCGAGTCAAGTGATTCAGAATTTAAATTTCATTTCTGTAAAAAGCAATATGATGTACACACATTGTTTATTCAATAATAACAAACACAGTAGCGTTTAGATTTGTTCATATTAGTTTACATTTTGGTAGTAGATATGCCAGTCTCTATTCCGAAGATTCAACGAGAAGATTGAGTAAAGGATCCGCCCCTGAGTCTGACAAACTCTAACGAAACCCAAGGAAAGGATCGACAACCCGTTCACTTGCACGCCGTCGAATGTTTTCATGCTCCTTGTTCTCGGTAAACTTGTATCAATTTATATTCCATCTAATAAAGTCTGTTCTATTCGATAGATTTTCATGCAGCACTTTGGTAAAGGATCCGAAGTGGATTGCCGGTGTTTTCATTAAAACGTAGTTTAATTCAAAATCTTTACAAGGAAACTTTGTTGAACACTTAGACAAATTATTATCTCGAAAGAGTTTTAATTTGGTTAAGGTAGCGATCTAACACGACCGTAGGAGGATTGACTACAGTTCAAAGCCTAAAAATTAGAGGTTCCGTCATTTATTTCATCATTATAATTTATACAAAGTTTAAAGTTGTTTTCTTTGCTTAATGCAAACGAATACATTTGTTTACTTTTCTAAAGAACTAAACAATCCTGTTTTGTAAATTCATTCCTAAATCAGAAGTATTTTCTAACATCTTTATACTCTAATCTAATTCTCATTCTAGCAATTTCAAAACCAAATCCGATTTAACGATTTTCCATATTATAAATTTTAAAAAGTATATTTAACCAATTCAAAATAAGTTTTTGTTAAAAAACGTTCCCTATGGGATCGATATCTTTTATTACTACAAGCGTATACCGTGCACTTGCGGAAATCGCTCAACAAGTTTTTGGCGCTGTTGCCGGGGAACGCCAAATTTTTTGACAAAAATTTAGATTTTTCGTATTTTATTTCGAATCTAGGTTTATTTATACTTATTCAAACTTTTATATTTTATTGATTTCAAATTACTAACATATTTATTTTTTTCAAATTCTGTTTTGAAGGTAGTTTCGGTTCGTGCGAAATTTCAAGTTCATGCGCAGTTCTTGAAGTTCAGGCATTCCACCAAAACCGCTAGACCCAGAAATTGAAAAGACTCTTAAAAAGAACAAGAAAAACAAAAACAAAAACAAGACTCCAATAAAAACTAGAATTACTGAGCCAGAAGTTATGGCTACGCTTATGGATTACGCTAGGCCAGGAGTGGCCGGTGTAACAAACAGTATAGTTAGACCCCAAATTAATGCAAATCAATTTGAGATTAAGCCAGCATTGCTTAATATGTTACAAAATAACGTAACATTTTACGGGTTACCTAACGAAAATCCTAACACCCATTTGACAAATTTCTTAGAAATTTGTGACACTTTTAAAATAACAGATGTGACTGCGGAAGCAATCAAACTTCACCTTTTTCCTTTTACTTTGAAGGATCGAGCCAAGGAGTGGTTGACTTCTATGCCAGTCGCAACATTTGAGACTTGGGAGCAATTAGCCCAAGCATTTTTATCAAAAAAAATTCTTTTAGCAAAAACCGCAAGAGTCATTAAAAAATTAACATCTTTTTCTCAAAATGATAATGAAACTCTTTATGAGGCTTGGGAACGTTTTAAAGAACTTCAACGTTTATGCCCACACCACCAATTGCCCGCTGAACTTTTAATGCAAACATTTTATAATGGACTAAATCCTACAACTAGAGGTTCATTGGATGCTATGTCTGGAGGGTTATTCATGAAGAAAACATCGGCCCAAGCAAGAGAACTTTTGGAGGAAATGGCAATCAACAGCAGTATGTGGCCCGCGGAGCGTGGACACGTACCAATGGCGAAACCATCATCCTCAACTACGTCATCAGTTAAAGGTATAGTGAATCTTGATCCAGTTGCGATGTTGCAAGCCCAATTTTCTGCCTTATCGCACAAAATTGATAGGTTTATGGCACCGTGTGATCCTAATGGGCAGCCAATCCAAACGGATGTGGATTATGAAGGTATGAGCGAAATTGAACAGGTAAATTTTGTCCAAGGGCAAAACCAAACTAATAGCCCTTATTCCAATACATATAATCCTGGATGGAGAAATCATCCTAACTTTAACTGGAGAGATAACAATAATAATGCTAATGCTAATCAAAATCGTACCACTAATTATCAAAATCAATCAAGAGATACGATTAGCACTTTATCTTCTAAAATCGATAAATTTATTGATGCTATGAGCGGAAAAATAAGTAATCACGACGATGGTTTTAAACGGATCGAGAATAAATTCGATCAGCTTATTAAAAACCAATCATCTAGCATCCATAATTTGGAGGTTCAAATTGGACAACTCGCTAAATCAATTCCATCCCGCAAAGAGGGAAGTCTTCCCAGCCATACGGAAGAAAATCCGAAAGAGCATGTTAAGGCAATCACTCTTCGTTCAGGGAAAAATTACTTAGGTTCAGAAATGCCCGGAAATTCAACTTTACCAGGAACTGATTTACCAAAGCCCAAAGAAGATACATTAAACCAAAAAGATGCACCAATTGACCAGAGTACAAAAACTTTTGTACCCAAACCACATTTTCCACACAAAGTCCGCAATAAGGACTATGACAAACAACTTTTAACATTTTTAGACAAACTTACAAATTTGCATATTAATTTGACGTTTATGGATGCAATTACGCAAATTCCAAATTATGTTAAATTCCTAAAAGATTTAATTTCAAAGAAAATCAGTTAGGAAGGAATTTCATCCATTTCACTAACCGAAGATTACAGTTCAATTGTGTCAAGTAATTTGCCCACCAAACTCAAAGATCCCGGATGTTTTACCATTCCGTGTAAATTGGGAGATATTGAATTCCCAAGTTATCTTTGTGATTTAGGAGCAAGCATAAACTTGATGCCATTATCAATTTTTAATAAGTTAGGCTTAGAAGAAGATATCAAATGTACCAATATGGTTTTGCAATTAGCGGATCAAACCACTAAAAGACCGTATGGTATTATTGAGGATGTTTTAGTTAAAGTTGACAAATTTATTTTTCCTACCGATTTCGTGATATTAGATTTTGCATATGACGTTAATTGTCCGCTAATCTTTGGTAGACCGTTCATGAACACGGGACATGCTCTAGTTGATGTGTCGGAAGGGAAAGTAGTTTTACGAATAGGAGATGATAAGATCGAGTTTGATATGAACCAAGCGATGAAATATCCTATGGAAGATTTCGCTTGTATGAAACTTGATCTAGTTGAAGAATGTGTTAATGACATTGTTCAAAAAGAAGAAATAATAGAACCTATAATGAGTGAGGAATTAGAAGATAAGGACCCAGAGCTTTTGATTCGAGAAGATGGACCAGTTCCGCCTTCAATTATAGTTCCACCTAAATTAGAACTTAAAGAATTACCAAGTCATTTGAGGTACGCTTTCTTAGGCGAAGGCGATTCTCTACCTATAATTATCTCTAACAAATTAACACAGGTTCAAGAAGAGAAATTGAAAGAAGTTGTTAGAAATAGGATAGGAAGTATGGGATGGCAAATTTCAGACTTAAAAGGAATTAATCCTAGTATTGTAATGCACAAAATTCACTTAGAAAAAGATTAGCCGCCTAAAGCGGATAGACAAAGACGTCTCAATCCGAATATGAAAGAAGTAGTAAAAAATGAGATTACTAAACTTCTTGACAATGGAATCATTTATCCTATTTCGGATAGTGAATGGGTTAGTCCAATCCATTGTGTACCTAAAAAGGGAGGCATAACTGTTGTAAGGAATGGCGAAGGTGAATTAATACCTACACGAACCACCACCGGTTGGAGGGTTTGTATAGATTATAGGAACCTTAATAAAGCAACTAGGAAGGACCATTTTCCCCTACCTTTCATTGATCAAATGATCGAAAGGATAGCTGGTCATGCTTTCTATTGTTTTCTAGACGGTTACTCCGGATTCTTTCAAATATATATTTACCCGGATGACCAAGATAAAACAACCTTCACATGTCCTTACGGAACATTTGCATATAGAAGGATGCCCTTTGGTCTATGTAACGCACCTGCAACATTTCAACGTTGTATGACTGCAATTTTTAACGATTTCATTGAAGATATCATGGAAGTTTTATGGATGATTTTTCCGTTTATGGAGATTCTTTCGATTCATGCCTACAAAACTTGGATAAAGTTTTGTCTAGGTGTGAAGAAACAAATTTAGTATTAAACTGGGAAAAATGTCATTTCATGGTTGATGAGGGAATTGTTTTAGGTCACAAAATATCTGAAAAGGGATTAGAAGTGGATAGAGCAAAAACTTCAGTAATAGAAAAATTACCCCCTCCAACTACTATAAAGGGAGTAAGGTCGTTTTTAGGACATGCAGGTTTTTACAGAAGATTTATTAAGAATTTCTCTGTAATTTCCAAACCACTTACTAATTTACTCATGAAAGATTCAACCTTTGATTTTAATGAAGATTGCGTTAAAGCTTTCGAAACGTTGAAAACAGCTCTAGTCAGCGCACCTATTATTGCTAAACCCGATTGGGATTTACCTTTTGAAATTATGTGTGATGCAAGTGACTTAGCTGTTGGATGTGTTTTAGGTCAAAGGAATGATAAGAAACTTCATGTCATTTATTATGCAAGTCACACACTGTCTGGTGCACAATTAAATTACACCACAACTGAGAAGGAAATGTTAGCTGTAGTCTTTGCATGCGATAAATTTAGGTCATACTTGTTAGGTTCAAAAGTTATTATTTATACTGATCATGCAGCTTTAAGGTATTTATTTGCTAAAAAAGATGCAAAACCACGTCTAATTAGATGGATTTTATTGTTACAAGAATTTGATATAGAAATTAAAGACAAAAAGGGAGTCGAAAACCTTGTCGCCGATCATCTATCAAGGCTCGAAGATGAAAACGGTCCTATAGGTGAAACTAATGGTATACGAGATGATTTCCCCGATGAATATCTCTATCAAATAAAAAGTGTCATGTCACCATGGTACGCGGATTTTGCAAACTATCTTGCAGCCAATATTGTTCCGGAAGGGCTAACTTTCCAGCAAAAGAAGAAATTATTCTTTGACATTAAACAGTATTTTTGGGAAGATCCTTTCTTGTTCAGAACTTGTGGTGACGGGATAATTAGGAGATGCGTTAGTGAAAATGAATATGAATCCATAATGTCTGAATGCCACTCTAGCTCTTATGGAGGACATAATGGAGTTAGTAAGACGGTAGCTAGAATATTTGAATGTGGTTTCTTTTGGCCTACGATGTTTAAAGACGTCCGTTCATTTATTACTCGTTGTGATAAGTGCCAAAGAACAGGAAATTTAGGAAGGAAAGATGAGATGCCCCTCACAACCATGTTAGAAGTTGAAGTCTTCGACATGTGGGGAATAGATTTCATGGGACCTTTTCCTCCTTCTAATGGTAAAACTTACATATTAGTCGCCGTAGATTATGTTTCAAAGTGGGTTGAAGCAATTGCAACCCCGACAAACGATTCTAAAGTAGTTGTTGGTTTTCTTGACGATATATTTTGTAGATTTGGTTGTCCTAGAGTCATCGTTAGTGATGGCGATACCCATTTTATAAACCGAAGTTTTGATATACTTATGAAAAAATATGGAGTACGCCACCGCGTGTCAACGCCATACCATCCTCAGTCAAATGGTCAGGCAGAGATATCAAATAGAGAACTCAAATGGATTCTAGAGAAAACAGTTTCATCTTCAAGAAAAGATTGGTCTTGTAAACTCAATAATACGTTATGGGCATACCGTACTGCATTTAAAACTCCAATAGGAATGACTCCTTACCGATTAGTGTATGGGAAAGCATGTCATTTACCAGTCGAATTAGAGCATAAAGCCTATTGGGCTATTAGGGAACTTAACTTTAATTTACACCAAGCAGGTAAAAAACGTTTGCTCAATTTAAATGAGTTAGATGAGTTACGTCATCTATCTTACGAAAATACGAAGATATATAAAGAAAAAGTGAAAAAATGGCACGATGCCAAGATTAAAGTCAAACACTTTAATATTAGGGATAAGGTGCTGTTATTTAATTCACGACTTCGTTTATTTCCAGGAAAACGTAAGTCCAGATGGATAGGACCATATTTAGTCGTCAAAACATTCGATTATGGTTCTTTAGAACTTGAAGGACCTAACGGAGTTCGTTTCAAAGTTAATGGTAATCGATGTAAAATTTATTACGAAAATGTTTCGCATATAGGAATTAAGTTCGTAACAAGATTATCTGAAGTATAATTCGTTTAGCTTTTCTAACACAGCTTATTTTGTTTTATTTTCTTTTAAATTTTTGTTCATTTCAATTTTTCATTCTTAATTCATTATTAAATTTTTTGTTTTACCCATGCCATTTTTATGATTAGATGACTTTATATTATGATTTAGATGCATAAAATATGTTTATTTCATGATTTTAAATTTGATTTTAGGTAATTAGTTCGAATTTGAAGATTTAGGCAATTCTCTGCCGAGAATTTGGAATTCTCGGTCGAGAATTCTCCTTTTCCAAATTGTCCAAATAGGTAAGGTTTTTTCTGAACTTATCGAGAATATTTAATTCTCGGCCGAGAATCGAAAAAATAGGTTTCGACGCCTGATTTCCGCAAGGAAATCAGCGTGTCGCGACCGAGAATTTAGAATTCTCGGTCGCGACACGCGCTATTTTTGCACCATCAGACCTGAATCATCTTCAATCTGTAGACAAACCCTTTCATAAACGAAAACTTAAGTTTCTTCAATTCAGAAAGGTATAATTTTATGCCTTTTCGCATCAAAACAACACCTCCTTTCATCCTAAAATCCTATAAATAAGTCCTAGAGGATCATGGTTCTGTTACATTCTTTTCATCTTTGTCAGATCAAATTTCTGATTTTCTTCAAAACCCATTTTTCCCCAAGTTACAGACACCTTGTTTCTTTAGTTCTTTACCATGCCTACTAAACACAAAACCTCAAAGAAAAATGCTGCTTCAAGCAACAAACGTCCAGACTTATCCAAACGATACGGGGCGCCA